>NW_024100255.1:0-12585 GCF_016545835.1 Crotalus tigris
GGGTGGATTCTGCATGAATAGAAGAACTCGTGCCGTGGGATGCAATGGTGGTCTCTGAGGGAGACGATGGTGGCGAGGTCCGATCCGGAGAGGATACAGTCGGCATGGAAGGAGACGTGGCCAGGGGAGATTCGGATGCTGGGGAAGCTGTTTTGGTCACTTCTGCTGAGGTCAGCACGGGCTTTGTGGGAGAAACCTTGCTGAAGGTTGGCGTGGTTTGACCTTCAAGAGACGTGAAGCTGGTCTCCACAGTGGAAGGCGACCTCATCGGGGTGGAACCGGTCACCTCCAGAGTCGAGGTTCTGAGCTGCACAGCCGTAGGAGATGTTGCCGAAGAGAGGGAAAGGCTGGTCCCCTCAACTGCTGTTGATTCTACCTTGGCTGGAGGACGGGTGGACCGGAAGGAGACGGTGGTTTCCTTGGTAAGGGCAATGGAAGAGTGGTGACTGGAAGGGGAAGAAGTTGACGGGGAAACGGAGGTGCCTCGGGCAGAGCTGAACTCCGGTTTCCCTGTGGAAGAGCCAGAAAGCAGGTGTTGAGTTGTGGTCTCCTGCGGTGAGGTTCCTTTCGGCTGCATGGTAGAAGAGTGGGCGAGGGAGGGACTAGTTTGTTCCTTGGCGGAGGTTAGCTCAGTCATGCACAGTAGCTGTCGTGGTGACCAATAGACAGGCCACAGCCTATGCGGAGGACATGGTTTCTAGGGACTGCAGTGCTCGAGCGCATGTTGTCGAATGGAGCAAAGAGGTGGTGCTTCCTTCAGCTGGGGGGAGTCTGCCATTGATAGAAGAACTCGTGCCGTTGGGATGCAATGGTGGTCTATGAGGGAGACGATTGGCGGCGAGGTCCGTCCGGAGGAGGATACGGTCGCCAGGAAGAGACGTGGCCAGGCGATTCGGATGCTGGGGAAGCTGTTTGGTCACTTCGGCTTGAAGGTACTAGATCGGCCTTAGTGAGAAACCTTGAATGAAGGTGGCTGGTTTGGACCTCAAGAGACGTGAAGCTGGTCTCCACAGTGGAAGGCGACCTCATCGGGGTGTGGTAGATACCGGTCACCTCCGATAGTGAGGTTACTGAGTGCACCAGCCGTAGGAGATGTTGCGAAGAGAGGGAAAGGGCCTGCCGTACCCTCAAACGCTGTTGATTCGACCTTGGCTGGAGGACGGGTGGACCGGAAGGAGACGGTGGGTTCCTTGGTAAGGGCAATGGAAGAGTGGTGACTGGAAGGGGAAGAAGTTGACGGGGAAACGGAGGTGCCTCGGGCAGAGCTGACCTCCGGTTTCCCTGTGGAAGAGCCAGAAGGCGGGTGGTGAGTTGTGGTCTCCTGCGGTGAGATTCCTTTCGGCTGCATGGTAGAAGAGTGTGCGAGGGAGGGACGAGTTTGTTCCTTGGCGGAGGTTAGCTCAGTCATGCCAACAGTAGCTGTCGTGGTGACAATAGAGGCCACCGACTCTGCGGAGGACATGGTTTCTGGGACTGCAGTGCTCGAGCGTGTCGAATGGAGCGAAGAGGTGGTGCCTCCTTTAGCTGGGGTGGATTCTGCATGAATAGAAGAACTCGTGCCGTGGGATGCAATGGTGGTCTCTGAGGGAGACGATGGCGGCGAGGTCTGATCCGGAGAGGATACGGTCGGCATGGAAGGAGACGTGGCCAGGGGAGATTCGTATGCTCGGGAAGCTGTTTTTGTCACTTCTGCTGAGGTCAGCTCGGCCTTAGTGGGAGAAACCTTGCTGAAGGTTGGCGTGGTTTGACCTTCAAGAGACGTGAAGCTGGTCTCCACAGTGGAAGGCGACCTCATCGGGGTGGAACCGGTCACCTCCACAGTCGAGGTTCTGAGCTGCACAGACGTAGGAGATGTTGCCGAAGAGAGGGAAGGGCTGGTCCCCTCAACTGCTGTTGATTCTACCTTGGCTGGAGGACGGGTGGACCGGAAGGAGACGGTGGTTTCCTTGGTAAGGGCAAGGGAAGAGTGGTGACTGGAAGGGGAAGACGTTGACGGGGAAACGGAGGTGCCTCGTGCAGAGCTGACCTCAGGTTCCCCTGTGGAAGAGCCAGAAGGCGGGTGTTGAGTTGTTGTCTCCTGCGGTGAGGTTCCTTTCGGCTGCATGGTAGAAGAGTGGGCGAGGAAGGGACTAGTTTGTTCCTTGGCGGAGGTTAGCTCAGTCATGCCAACAGTAGCTGTCGTGGTAACAATAGAGGCCACCGACTCTGCGGAGGACATGGTTTCTGGGACTGCAGTGCTTGAGCGTGTCGAATGGAGCGAAGAGGTGGTGCCTCCTTCAGATGGGGTGGATTCTGCATGAATAGAAGAACTCGTGCCATGGGATGCAATGGTGGTCTCTGAGGGAGACGATGGCGGCGAGGTCCAAGCCGGAGAGGATACGGTCGGCATGGAAGGAGACGTGGCCAAGGGAGACTCGGATGCTGGGGAAGCTGTTTTGGTCACTTCTGCTGAGGTCAGCTCGGCCTTAGTGGGAGAAACCTTGCTGAAGGTTGGCGTGGTTTGACCTTCAAGAGACGTGAAGCTGGTTTCCACAATGGAAGGCGACCTCATCGGGGTGGAACCGGTCACCTCCAGAGTCGAGTTTCTGATCTGCACAGCCATAGGAGATGTTGCCGAAGAGAGGGAAGGGCTGGTCCCCTCAACTGCTGTTGATTCGACCTTGGCTGGAGGACGGGTGGACCGGAAGGAGACGGTGGTTTCCTTGGTAAGGGCAATGGAAGAGTGGTGACTGGAAGGGGAATACGTTGACGGGGAAACGGAGGTGCCTCGTGCAGAGCTGACCTCAGGTTCCCCTGTGGAAGAGCCAGAAGGCGGGTGTTGAGTTGTTGTCTCCTGCGGTGAGGTTCCTTTCGGCTGCATGGTAGAAGAGTGGGCGAGGAAGGGACTAGTTTGTTCCTTGGCGGAGGTTAGCTCAGTCATGCCAACAGTAGCTGTCGTGGTGACAATAGAGGCCACCGACTCTGCGGAGGACATGGTTTCTGGGACTGCAGTGCTCGAGCGTGTCGACTGGAGCAAAGAGGTGGTGCCTCCTTCAGCTGGGGTGGATTCTGCATGAATAGAAGAACTCGTGCCGTGGGATGCAATGGTGGTCTCTGAGGGAGACGATGGCGGCGAGGTCCGATCCGGAGAGGATACGGTCGGCATGGAAGGAGACGTGGCGAGGGGAGATTCGGATGCTGGGGACGCTGTTTTGGTCACTTCTGCTGAGGTCAGCTCGGCCTTAGTGGGAGAAACCTTGCTGAAGGTTGGCGTGGTTTGACCTTGAAGAGACGTGAAGCTGGTCTCCACAGTGGAAGGCGACCTCATCGGGGTGGAACCGGTCACCTCCATAGTCGAGGTTCTGAGCTGCACAGCCGTAGGAGATGTTGCCGAAGAGAGGGAAGGGCTGGTCCCCTCAACTGCTGTTGATTCGACCTTGGCTGTAGGACGGGTGGACCGGAAGGAGACGGTGGTTTCCTTGGTAAGGGCAATGGAAGAGTGGTGACTGGAAGGGGAAGAAGTTGACGGGGAAACGGAGGTGCCTCGGGCAGAGCTGACCTCCGGTTTCCCTGTGGAAGAGCCAGAAGGCGGGTGTTGAGTTGTGGTCTCCTGGGGTGAGGTTCCTTTCGGCTGCATGGTAGAAGAGTGGGCGAGGGAGGGACGAGTTTGTTCCTTGGCGGAGGTTAGCTCAGTCATGCCAACAGAAGCTGTCGTGGTGACAATAGAGGCCACCGACTCTGCGGAGGACATGGTTTCTGGGACTGCAGTGCTCGAGCGTGTCGAATGGAGCGAAGAGGTGGTGCCTCCTTTAGCTGGGGTGGATTCTGCATGAATAGAAGAACGCGTGCCGTGGGATGCAATGCTGGTCTCTGAGGGAGACGATGGCGGCGAGGTCCGATCCGGAGAGTATAACGGTCATCATGGAGTAGTACGTGGCCAGGGGAGAATTCTTATGCTGGGAAGCTGGTTTTGGTCCTTCGCTGATGTCCTCGGCATTAATATTGGGAGAACCTTGCTGAAGGTTGGCGTGGTTTGACCTTCAAGGAGACGTGAAGCTGTCTCCACAGTGGTGAAGGCGACCTCATTGGGGTGGAACCGGTTCACCTCAGAGTCAGGTCTGAGTGCAAAGACCGTAGGAGATGTTTGCCGAAGAGAGGGAAAGGCTGGTCCCCTCAACTGCTGTTGATTCTACCTTGGCTGGAGGACGGGTGGACCGGAAGGAGACGGTGGTTTCCTTGGTAAGGGCAATGGAAGAGTGGTGACTGGAAGGGGAAGAAGTTGACGGGGAAACGGAGGTGCCTCGGGCAGAGCTGACCTCCGGTTTCCCTGTGGAAGAGCCAGAAAGCAGGTGTTGAGTTGTGGTCTCACTCCCCTTGGCCACCGGTTTTTTGGAGGGTTCCTTTCCGGCTGCATTGTAGAAGAGTGGGCGAGGAGGGACTAGTTTTGTGTTCCTTGGCGAGTGTTAGCTCAGTCATGCACAAAAACCAACAGTAGCTGTCGTGGTGACAATAGAGGCCACCGACTCTGCGGAGGACATGGTTTCTGGGACTGCAGTGCTCGAGCGTGTCGACTGGAGCAAAGAGGTGGTGCCTCCTTCAGCTGGGGTGGATTCTGCATGAATAGAAGAACTCGTGCCGTGGGATGCAATGGTGGTCTCTGAGGGAGACGATGGCGGCGAGGTCCGATCCGGAGAGGATACGGTCGGCATGGAAGGAGACGTGGCGAGGGGAGATTCGGATGCTGGGGACGCTGTTTTGGTCACTTCTGCTGAGGTCAGCTCGGCCTTAGTGGGAGAAACCTTGCTGAAGGTTGGCGTGGTTTGACCTTCAAGAGACGTGAAGCTGGTCTCCACAGTGGAAGGCGACCTCATCGGGGTGGAACCGGTCACCTCCAGAGTCGAGGTTCTGAGCTGCACAGCCGTAGGAGATGTTGCCGAAGAGAGGGAAGGGCTGGTCCCCTCAACTGCTGTTGATTCAACCTTGGCTGGAGGACGGGTGGACCGGAAGGAGACGGTGGTTTCCTTGGTAAGGGCAATGGAAGAGTGGTGACTGGAAGGGGAAGAAGTTGACGGGGAAACGGAGGTGCCTCGGGCAGAGCTGACCTCCGGTTTCCCTGTGGAAGAGCCAGAAGGCGGGTGTTGAGTTGTGGTCTCCTGCGGTGAGATTCCTTTCGGCTGCATGGTAGAAGAGTGTGCGAGGGAGGGACGAGTTTGTTCCTTGGCGGAGGTTAGCTCAGTCATGCCAACAGTAGCTGTCGTGGTGACAATAGAGGCCACCGACTCTGCGGAGGACATGGTTTCTGGGACTGCAGTGCTCGAGCGTGTCGAATGGAGCGAAGAGGTGGTGCCTCCTTTAGCTGGGGTGGATTCTGCATGAATAGAAGAACTCGTGCCGTGGGATGCAATGGTGGTCTCTGAGGGAGACGATGGCGGCGAGGTCTGATCCGGAGAGGATACGGTCGGCATGGAAGGAGACGTGGCCAGGGGAGATTCGTATGCTCGGGAAGCTGTTTTTGTCACTTCTGCTGAGGTCAGCTCGGCCTTAGTGGGAGAAACCTTGCTGAAGGTTGGCGTGGTTTGACCTTCAAGAGACGTGAAGCTGGTTTCCACAATGGAAGGCGACCTCATCGGGGTGGAACCGGTCACCTCCAGAGTCGAGGTTCTGAGCTGCACAGCCAGAGGAGATGTTGCCGAAGAGAGGGAAGGGCTGGTCCCCTCAACTGCTGTTGATTCGACCTTGGCTGGAGGACGGGTGGACCGGAAGGAGACGGTGGGTTCCTTGGTAAGGGCAATGGAAGAGTGGTGACTGGAAGGGGAAGAAGTTGACGGGGAAACGGAGGTGCCTCGGGCAGAGCTGACCTCCGGTTTCCCTGTGGAAGAGCCAGAAGGCGGGTGTTGAGTTGTGGTCTCCTGCGGTGAGGTTCCTTTCGGCTGCATGGTAGAAGAGTGGGCGAGGGAGGGACGAGTTTGTTCCTTGGCGGAGGTTAGCTCAGTCATGCCAACAGTAGCTGTCGTGGTGACAATAGCGGCCACCGACTCTGCGGAGGACAGGGTTTCTGGGACTGCAGTGCTCGAGCGTGTCGAATGGAGCGAAGAGGTGGTGCCTCCTTTAGCTGGGGTGGATTCTGCATGAATAGAAGAACTCGTGCCGTGGGATGCAATGGTGGTTTCTGAGGGAGACGATGGCGGCGAGGTCCGAGCCGGAGAGGATACGGTCGGCATGGAAGGAGACGTGGCCAAGGGAGACTCGGATGCTGGGGAAGCTGTTTTGGTCACTTCTGCTGAGGTCAGCTCGGCCTTAGTGGGAGAAACCTTGCTGAAGGTTGGCGTGGTTTGACCTTCAAGAGACGTGAAGCTGGTTTCCACAATGGAAGGCGACCTCATCGGGGTGGAACCGGTCACCTCCAGAGTCGAGTTTCTGATCTGCACAGCCATAGGAGATGTTGCCGAAGAGAGGGAAGGGCTGGTCCCCTCAACTGCTGTTGATTCGACCTTGGCTGGAGGACGGGTGGACCGGAAGGAGACGGTGGTTTCCTTGGTAAGGGCAATGGAAGAGTGGTGACTGGAAGGGGAAGACGTTGACGGGGAAACGGAGGTGCCTCGTGCAGAGCTGACCTCAGGTTCCCCTGTGGAAGAGCCAGAAGGCGGGTGTTGAGTTGTTGTCTCCTGCGGTGAGGTTCCTTTCGGCTGCATGGTAGAAGAGTGGGCGAGGAAGGGACTAGTTTGTTCCTTGGCGGAGGTTAGCTCAGTCATGCCAACAGTAGCTGTCGTGGTGACAATAGAGGCCACCGACTCTGCGGAGGACATGGTTTCTGGGACTGCAGTGCTCGAGCGTGTCGAATGGAGCGAAGAGGTGGTGCCTCCTTCAGCTGGGGTGGATTCTGCATGAATAGAAGAACTCGTGCCGTGGGATGCAATGGTGGTCTCTGAGGGAGACGATGGCGGCGAGGTCCGATCCGGAGAGGATACGGTCGGCATGGAAGGAGACGTGGCCAGGGGAGATTCGGATGCTGGGGAAGCTGTTTTGGTCACTTCTGCTGAGGTCAGCTCGGCCTTAGTGGGAGAAACCTTGCTGAAGGTTGGCGTGGTTTGACCTTCAAGAGACGTGAAGCTGGTTTCCACAATGGAAGGCGACCTCATCGGGGTGGAACCGGTCACCTCCAGAGTCGAGGTTCTGATCTGCACAGCCATAGGAGATGTTGCCGAAGAGAGGGAAGGGCTGGTCCCCTCAACTGCTGTTGATTCGACCTTGGCTGGAGGACGGGTGGACCGGAAGGAGACGGTGGTTTCCTTGGTAAGGGCAATGGAAGAGTGGTGACTGGAAGGGGAAGACGTTGACGGGGAAACGGAGGTGCCTCGTGCAGAGCTGACCTCAGGTTCCCCTGTGGAAGAGCCAGAAGGCGGGTGTTGAGTTGTTGTCTCCTGCGGTGAGGTTCCTTTCGGCTGCAGGGTAGAAGAGTGGGCGAGGAAGGGACTAGTTTGTTCCTTGGCGGAGGTTAGCTCAGTCATGCCAACAGTAGCTGTCGTGGTGACAATAGAGGCCACCGACTCTGCGGAGGACATGGTTTCTGGGACTGCAGTGCTCGAGCGTGTCGAATGGAGCAAAGAGGTGGTGCCTCCTTCAGCTGGGGTGGATTCTGCATGAATAGAAGAACTCGTGCCGTGGGATGCAATGGTGGTCTCTGAGGGAGACGATGGCGGCGAGGTCCGATCCGGAGAGGATACGGTCGGCATGGAAGGAGACGTGGCCAGGGGAGATTCGGATGCTGGGGAAGCTGTTTTGGTCACTTCTGCTGAGGTCAGCTCGGCCTTAGTGGGAGAAACCTTGCTGAAGGTTGGCGTGGTTTGACCTTCAAGAGACGTGAAGCTGGTCTCCACAGTGGAAGGCGACCTCATCGGGGTGGAACCGGTCACCTCCAGAGTCGAGGTTCTGAGCTGCACAGCCGTAGGAGATGTTGCCGAAGAGAGGGAAGGGCTGGTCCCCTCAACTGCTGTTGATTCTACCTTGGCTGGAGGACGGGTGGACCGGAAGGAGACGGTGGTTTCCTTGGTAAGGGCAATGGAAGAGTGGTGACTGGAAGGGGAAGAAGTTGACGGGGAAACGGAGGTGCCTCGGGCAGAGCTGACCTCCGGTTTCCCTGTGGAAGAGCCAGAAGGCGGGTGTTGAGTTGTGGTCTCCTGCGGTGAGGTTCCTTTCGGCTGCATGGTAGAAGAGTGGGCGAGGGAGGGACTAGTTTGTTCCTTGGCGGAGGTTAGCTCAGTCATGCCAACAGTAGCTGTCGTGGTGACAATAGAGGCCACCGACTCTGCGGAGGACATGGTTTCTGGGACTGCAGTGCTCGAGCGTGTCGAATGGAGCGAAGAGGTGGTGCCTCCTTTAGCTGGGGTGGATTCTGCATGAATAGAAGAACTCGTGCCGTGGGATGCAATGGTGGTGTCTGAGGGAGACGATGGCGGCGAGGTCCGATCCGGAGAGGATACGGTCGGCATGGAAGGAGACGTGGCCAGGGGAGATTCGGATGCTGGGGAAGCTGTTTTGGTCACTTCTGCTGAGGTCAGCTCGGCCTTAGTGGGAGAAACCTTGCTGAAGGTTGGCGTGGTTTGACCTTCAAGAGACGTGAAGCTGGTCTCCACAGTGGAAGGCGACCTCATCGGGGTGGAACCGGTCACCTCCAGAGTCGAGGTTCTGAGCTGCACAGACGTAGGAGATGTTGCCGAAGAGAGGGAAGGGCTGGTCCCCTCAACTGCTGTTGATTCGACCTTGGCTGGAGGACGGGTGGACCGGAAGGAGACGGTGGTTTCCTTGGTAAGGGCAATGGAAGAGTGGTGACTGGAAGGGGAAGAAGTTGACGGGGAAACGGAGGTGCCTCGGGCAGAGCTGACCTCCGGTTTCCCTGTGGAAGAGCCAGAAGGCGGGTGTTGAGTTGTGGTCTCCTGCGGTGAGGTTCCTTTCGGCTGCATGGTAGAAGCGTGGGCGAGGGAGGGACGAGTTTGTTCCTTGGCGGAGGTTAGCTCAGTCATGCCAACAGTAGCTGTCGTGGTGACAATAGAGGCCACCGACTCTGCGGAGGACATGGTTTCTGGGACTGCAGTGCTCGAGCGTGTCGAATGGAGCGAAGAGGTGGTGCCTCCTTCAGCTGGGGTGGATTCTGCATGAATAGAAGAACTCGTGCCGTGGGATGCAATGGTGGTCTCTGAGGGAGACGATGGCGGCGAGGTCCGATCCGGAGAGGATACGGTCGGCATGGAAGGAGACGTGGCCAGGGGAGATTCGGATGCTGGGGAAGCTGTTTTGGTCACTTCTGCTGAGGTCAGCTCGGCCTTAGTGGGAGAAACCTTGCTGAAGGTTGGCGTGGTTTGACCTTCAAGAGACGTGAAGCTGGTCTCCACAGTGGAAGGCGACCTCATCGGGGTGGAACCGGTCACCTCCAGAGTCGAGGTTCTGAGCTGCACAGCCGTAGGAGATGTTGCCGAAGAGAGGGAAGGGCTGGTCCCCTCAACTGCTGTTGATTCGACCTTGGCTGGAGGACGGGTGGACCGGAAGGAGACGGTGGTTTCCTTGGTAAGGGCAATGGAAGAGTGGTGACTGGAAGGGGAAGAAGTTGACGGGGAAACGGAGGTGCCTCGGGCAGAGCTGACCTCCGGTTTCCCTGTGGAAGAGCCAGAAGGCGGGTGTTGAGTTGTGGTCTCCTGCGGTGAGGTTCCTTTCGGCTGCATGGTAGAAGAGTGGGCGAGGGAGGGACTAGTTTGTTCCTTGGCGGAGGTTAGCTCAGTCATGCCAACAGTAGCTGTCGTGGTGACAATAGAGGCCACCGACTCTGCGGAGGACATGGTTTCTGGGACTGCAGTGCTCGAGCGTGTCGAATGGAGCGAAGAGGTGGTGCCTCCTTCAGCTGGGGTGGATTCTGCATGAATAGAAGAACTCGTGCCGTGGGATGCAATGGTGGTCTCTGAGGGAGACGATGGCGGCGAGGTCCGATCCGGAGAGGATACGGTCGGCATGGAAGGAGACGTGGCCAGGGGAGATTCGGATGCTGGGGAAGCTGTTTTGGTCACTTCTGCTGAGGTCAGCTCGGCCTTAGTGGGAGAAACCTTGCTGAAGGTTGGCGTGGTTTGACCTTCAAGAGACGTGAAGCTGGTCTCCACAGTGGAAGGCGACCTCATCGGGGTGGAACCGGTCACCTCCAGAGTCGAGGTTCTGAGCTGCACAGCCGTAGGAGATGTTGCCGAAGAGAGGGAAGGGCTGGTCCCCTCAACTGCTGTTGATTCGACCTTGGCTGGAGGACGGGTGGACCGGAAGGAGACGGTGGTTTCCTTGGTAAGGGCAATGGAAGAGTGGTGACTGGAAGGGGAAGAAGTTGACGGGGAAACGGAGGTGCCTCGGGCAGAGCTGACCTCCGGTTTCCCTGTGGAAGAGCCAGAAGGCGGGTGTTGAGTTGTGGTCTCCTGCGGTGAGGTTCCTTTCGGCTGCATGGTAGAAGCGTGGGCGAGGGAGGGACGAGTTTGTTCCTTGGCGGAGGTTAGCTCAGTCATGCCAACAGTAGCTGTCGTGGTGACAATAGAGGCCACCGACTCTGCGGAGGACATGGTTTCTGGGACTGCAGTGCTCGAGCGTGTCGAATGGAGCGAAGAGGTGGTGCCTCCTTTAGCTGGGGTGGATTCTGCATGAATAGAAGAACTCGTGCCGTGGGATGCAATGGTGGTCTCTGAGGGAGACGATGGCGGCGAGGTCCGATCCGGAGAGGATACGGTCGGCATGGAAGGAGACGTGGCGAGGGGAGATTCGGATGCTGGGGAAGCTGTTTTGGTCACTTCTGCTGAGGTCAGCTCGGCCTTAGTGGGAGAAACCTTGCTGAAGGTTGGCGTGGTTTGACCTTCAAGAGACGTGAAGCTGGTCTCCACAGTGGAAGGCGACCTCATCGGGGTGGAACCGGTCACCTCCAGAGTCGAGGTTCTGAGCTGCACAGCCGTAGGAGATGTTGCCGAAGAGAGGGAAGGGCTGGTCCCCTCAACTGCTGTTGATTCGACCTTGGCTGGAGGACGGGTGGACCGGAAGGAGACGGTGGTTTCCTTGGTAAGGGCAATGGAAGAGTGGTGACTGGAAGGGGAAGAAGTTGACGGGGAAACGGAGGTGCCTCGGGCAGAGCTGACCTCCGGTTTCCCTGTGGAAGAGCCAGAAGGCGGGTGTTGAGTTGTGGTCTCCTGCGGTGAGGTTCCTTTCGGCTGCATGGTAGAAGAGTGGGCGAGGGAGGGACGAGTTTGTTCCTTGGCGGAGGTTAGCTCAGTCATGCCAACAGTAGCTGTCGTGGTGACAATAGAGGCCGTCGACTCTGCGGAGGACATGGTTTCTGGGACTGCAGTGCTCGAGCGTGTCGAATGGAGCGAAGAGGTGGTGCCTCCTTCAGCTGGGGTGGATTCTGCATGAATAGAAGAACGCGTGCCGTGGGATGCAATGGTGGTGTCTGAGGGAGACGATGGCGGCAAGGTCCGATTCGGAGAGGATACGGTCGGCATGGAAGGAGACGTGGCCAGGGGAGATTCGGATGCTGGGGAAGCTGTTTTGGTCAATTCTGCTGAGGTCAGCTCGGCCTTAGTGGGAGAAACCTTGCTGAAGGTTGGCGTGGTTTGACCTTGAAGAGACGTGAAGCTGGTCTCCACAGTGGAAGGCGACCTCATCGGGGTGGAACCGGTCACCTCCAGAGTCGAGGTTCGGAGCTGCAAAGACGTAGGAGATGTTGCCGAAGAGAGGGAAGGGCTGGTCCCCTCAACTGCTGTTGATTCGACCTTGGCTGGAGGACGGGTGGACCGGAAGGAGACGGTGGTTTCCTTGGTAAGGGCAATGGAAGAGTGGTGACTGGAAGGGGAAGAAGTTGACGGGAAAACGGAGGTGCCTCGGGCAGAGCTGACCTCCGGTTCCCCTGTGGAAGAGCCAGAAGGCGGGTGTTGAGTTGTGGTCTCCTGCGGTGAGGTTCCTTTCGGCTGCATGGTAGAAGAGGGGGCGAGGGAGGGACTAGTTTGTTCCTTGGCGGAGGTTAGCTCAGTCATGCCAACAGTAGCTGTCGTGGTGACAATAGAGGCCACCGACTCTGCGGAGGACATGGTTTCTGGTACTGCAGTGCTCGAGCGTGTCGAATGGAGCAAAGAGGTGGTGCCTCCTTCAGCTGGGGTGGATTCTGCATGAATAGAAGAACTCGTGCCGTTGGATGCAATGGTGGTCTCTGAGGGAGACGTTGGCGGCGAGGTCCGATCCGGAGAGGATACGTTCGGCATGGAAGGAGACGTGGCCAGGGGAGATTCGGATGCTGGGGAAGCTGTTTTGGTCACTTCTGCTGAGGTCAGCTTGGCCTTAGTGGGAGAAACCTTGCTAAAGGTTGGCGTGGTTTGACCTTGAAGAGACGTGAAGCTGGTCTCCACAGTGGAAGGCGACCTCATCGTGGTGGAACCGGTCACCTCCAGAGTCGAGGTTCTGAGCTGCACAGCCATAGGAGATGTTGCCGAAGAGAGGGAAGGGCTGGTCCCCTCAACTGCTGTTGATTCGACCTTGGCTGGAGGACGGTTGGACCGGAAAGAGACGGTGGTTTCCTTGGTAAGGGCAATGGAAGAGTGG
>NW_024100256.1:0-2500 GCF_016545835.1 Crotalus tigris
TCGCACAAGTGGAGGGTATGTGCACCCACCAATTGCACAAATAGAGCTATGTGCACATGCCTGCCACTCACACACACACCTCCACACCAAGCCACCAAACTGGAAAAGTTGGACACTGTTGCTCCCCAAATTTTCAGAAGATAGCGAATAGCTTGATAGGTAGCAGTAGAAAGCTGCAGAAGAGAAGTGAAAATGGTCTCCTTCTACTTCCTGCTGGTATAAGAACAGAAATCTATTGAAACATTGATCCAAAACTTTCAAACTTTGGGAGCATGTCTAGAGGAATATATTTTACAAACAGACATGAACAACAGGAGTACAAAATAAATTAATCCTGTTTTGATCCTACATTTTCCCCAGCAGTGCTAATACCTGCTTCTAGTCAGGCTTTGATTTGTGGAATCAGTGCATGAAATGGATTAAACTTGCTCTCTATTGGCATTTTCAGAATCAAAATTACTGTTCTTTACACTGCAATGAAGTAAATAAAACCAATTGAGAAATGGTTAATCCCCCAAAATGTCCTGGAATTTTCTCAAGGGGATTGTAAAATGAAAACAAGAAAAGATTTGATAACAGAAGGATTTGTTTATTTGGTTTGTCCTATGAAAAATTAATAGGAAGATTTAAGAAGAATAGAAGATTTTACGCTTTTGAACAAAGCAAGATTAATTTGAAATAGAATTATACACTAATGATGAAAATGTTATTGCTAATACATATAAACTTTTGCTGAAATATGAGACAGAAAAAGAACAAGTTTAATAAAGTATGACAAACTGGGTTGAAGATTTTGGTTACAATATACAAATGGACCGGTATAGAAATATGTGATTGAAAGGACTGAAATTTACATGATATTTTAGCCTTAAAGATAATTTATATGATGATGCATTTTTTATATTTGTTAACAGAGAAATTGTCTATAATGTATAAATGAACTTTGAATCTTTGCTGGAAACATGAACTACATGAAGGGAAATTTTATCATGTTTGCTGGACATGTAAAAAAGATAAAACATTAATAAAATTTTTATTTTTTAAAACATAGTAAAAAAAAGTGAGAAACTAGTTGCAAGTGAGAAACTACTGGTCTATGGGTCTACCCATAGAATCTACCCATATTGGATAAGGGATTTTTTTTTTCAGATTATGAGGGATAACAGATATCTGTTTAAAAGATATCTGACAGAAGTTTTAAAAACTTCTTAGAGAAACTGCAACCCATTCCCAAATTTTTATTACTGGTATTTTGGTGAAAATGCACTGAAGGGGCAAAAAAGATTCCTTTTATAAGATAAATAATACTGGATGTTTATTTTTTGCAAAGATAAATAATACTGGATGTTTATTTATTGCAAAGAAGTGGAAACTGCCTCAAAATAAACAATATATATTTAAATTATATGTATTGTTAATAGTTGATTGATCTTGAAGCATACAGTAATAGAGATTTTCATATGATGTTTAGTTATATGAAAAGCAAACTATATAGGACATGAGAACAATTGGTTTTGAAATAAAAAGTAAAGTGAAATTTTCATGAAGTTTGATTTTGTCCAAAAATATTATTTGTGTTATGCACCATCTCCTATGTACTGTGTTGAAATGTACTGCATTTCTACTTATATTCCTTTAGTCAAGCTAAAATTATTTTTCATCTAAATACACAAAACTGATAAAATCCATTCAATGACTTCAATATTACAAATGTTATAGAAAGAAAGTCATGATCTGCATAGTGCCTTTATATAAATATAGTGTGGAAAAAGTGGTTTAGTCTGATTTAGTCTAAATTTCTCTATAATTAACATATATTAGACTGAAACATCTCAGCCTGCTTTAAGAACAAATAAAAGTACTGTCAGCCTATTGTATTTGTGTTCTATGGAACAGGAAGAGCTAAGGTTGTTTGGGAACGATCTAAAGCTGCTTTCTTTGCTCTCCTACTTTTTTTTTCAAACATCAGTTTTTAACCAAGCAAGTTCAGTAATATTGTGAAAAATAGAGAATTTTTTTTCCTGCTTATAAGATCCAATGGGATATAGTGGTTAAAGTATTAGATTACAAGCAGGAGGAAATCAAGGCTCTAGTCCAGTGGTTCTCAACCTGTGGGTCGGGACCCCATTTGGGGTCGAACGACCATTTCACAGGGGTCGCCAAACAACACAATCGGCCATTTTTTCCCCCTTTTCCTTAGCTGTGCTACTCCCTTTTATTCTATTGGCTTTTGAAAGCCAATAGAATAGACTCTCTTGAATAGAGTCTAATTCTATTGGCTTTCAAAAGCCAATAGGAATTGTCCAGGCTGTCTCTGCCCTGCTGAACCCACCAAAAGTCCAATTCTGCAAACGGTGCTGCACCAGTTGAGTAGTCCTTGACTTACGACCGGTTGAGTAGTCTTCGACTTACGACCAGTTGGGGGTCGCGGCATTAAAAAGGTTGAGAACCACTGCTCTAGTCCCTATTTTGCTATTGAAATACACTATGTGATTTTGAT
>NW_024100257.1:0-34210 GCF_016545835.1 Crotalus tigris
CATATACTAAAGGCTAGCTGTTTCTCATCCTTGGGAACTTGAAAATGGGTGGACTTCAACTCCCAGCATGCCCCAGCCAGCATGTTGAGAAGCTCTGATCTCTCTCTCCCCCTCTCTCCTTCTCTCCCTCTCTCTGGCTGTTTCTCATCCTTGGGAACTTGAAAATGGATAGACTTCAACTCCCAGCATGCCCCAGCCCTCCCTCCCCATCCCTCCTTCCTTCCCCATATATCTCCCTTCTTTCCTCCCCCCTCCCCCATTTATCTCCCTCCCTCCCTCTCCTTCCTTCCTCCCATCGTATATCTCATTCCCATCTATCCATCCCTCATACTTCCTCCCTCCCGTCTCCTTCCTTTCTTCCATCCCTCCCTCCCCACACCTTTCTTCCTTCCTCCCTCCCTTCCACCATATATATCTTTCCCCTCTTCCATCCATCTATCCATCTAACACTTCTGGAGGCAGGTCATGCCACTGATTAATTGTTCTGTCAGGAAGTTTCTCCCTAGTTCCAGGTTGCTTCTCTCTTTGGTTAGTTTCCATCCGTTGCTTCTTGTCCGGCCTTCAGGGGCTTTGGAGAAGAGGTTGACAAATCCGAACGTCCTGCTGCAAATTTGGCTGCTGGGCATGTGTCCTTCTTCCTCTTGCTTGACCAGGAGACCAGAAGCAAGTCGGCGAAGAGAAGCATCTGGAGTGGAGCTGACAGACACTAAGAGATGGGAAGGACCCAGCAGGAGCCTGATTTCCTCAGACCTCCTTCCTGGAGCCAGTGTGAAAAGCTACGGGGGATACCCTGCATTCTGCTCCATCCCTCGAGTATAATCTGACACGAATTCCATGTCCCCCTTTCTCCAGGACGATTGGACAACATCCCCGTTCTCCTCTGCCTTTGGATCACATTGCAGACAGAGCTGGTTAGGCTGAGGTTCATTAGTCCCCCTGACACACACACACACACACACACACACACAAACAAACAAACAAACAAACTTTTGTAAGGAAAGAGATTTAATAAGAAGGTCTCTGATTGAAACAGTCATGACCGTCCTAGTGAGTCTAGGTGTTGTCTCTGGAAGGTGGTGTAGAGCAGCGCCCCCCAACCTTTTGGGCACCAGGGACCAGTTCCGTGGAAGGTGTTTTTTCCATGGAACAGGGGGCCTTGGTTTCACATGCTGCCTGGATCCCACCCATGCAGGAATGGGACTTTGACCACTTGCGCAGCCCAGTTCCTGGTGGACCATAGATCGGTATCAGTCCACAGCCCATGAGTTGGAGAGCCCTGATGTAGAGGAGTACAGTCTCAGCCTTGCAGAAAATATGTGGTAGCTGATAGGAAAAAACAAATCCGCTCCAGGATAACAGGAAGGGGTGAGAAAGAAGCTCAAGGCTGCCCTGGCTTGATGCTCTTTGGTGCCAGAAGGAGTGCTCTCCAGATTCTCCTGCTCTCCCCGTAAAGTTGAGCTCTAACATTTCTTGTGTTGTTGGCTTCCCGGCCTGGTCTACCTCGAAGGACAGACAGGTGGGAAGCCCCAAAGACCTGGTCCTCCCTAAAGGACACGGGTCCAGGATAGGAGAGAATTCGGCTGTGGGACTTACTGATCCTGGGACGGGTGGGCAGGATCTTCCCGTGCCCTTGAAAAAAGTCCTGTCATCCAAGGGGGAGGAAGCGGATTCTCAAGAGAAGGAATCGGCTGAGTGGAACTCAGCCACGAATCTCTGGCCTGGGTTCTTCAGAGGTCACATGGCAAGAGCTGGATTAGAACACAGAACGGAAGGGCTGTGGCATTTGGCAGAGTTGCCACCTTGGGAGCTGAGGCTCAATTAAAGAAACTTTCTGACCTCTGTTGGAAAGGAAAAAAAAATCAGAAGTTGTGTCTTTCGTTGAAGCTCATCATCTCTTCCGTGTAACAAGGAGCATCTCTGTTTGTTTCTACCAGACAATCAATCATGGTCATCAGTTTGGCCACCTGAGCCTCTCGTTCTGCCCCTTCGGCCTTGTTGTTGAAAGCCAGGAACCGGTTCCCACATTCAGCAGCATATTGCTGCAGTTTTTTATCAGATACAGCTATGACATTTTCGATAGAGGTACCTTCCAGATCCTCTTTGTGGGTGAACAAAAGGATGATGTAATTTTTGGCTTTATGGCCAAAAATCTCTTTGATCAGCTGAGGCACCTGCTCCTCCTCCTGAGTGAAATCACCAGGAAGCATCACATGCAGAATGACGTGGGGACCTGGGGAGCAAAACTTCACGCACTTCCTCACTTCTGCAACAACGTAGTTGGGTGGAAGACTGAGATCGAAAAAGGCAGGCGTATCAACAACCACAACCTTCCTGCCATTTAGCTGTGTGTCCTCCTTTTGACATGCTTTTGTTACTGATGTAATTGACATGGAACTTTTAAAGACGTTGCTTCCCAGAATTGTGTTTCCCGTCGCACTTCTCCCATTTCCGCTTCTGCCCACAAGGACGATCCTCTGTTCAGACCCTACAACCCAAAGGGGAGAAGAGAGAAGAAGGGGACTGGTCAGCAGTGTACGACCGTCACAGCCTGTCCCCCCACCCAGAACAGTAGCTTCCACCCCACCTGAACCCAAGACTTTACCTTGGATGCGTACAGTCATATGCAGACCAGCCGCACAGCACATAACCTGAGATTTCTGCGTGAAAAGAAAAAACAGAATCAGCCAAAGGAGAGGCTGCCTTGCTCAGAGGTTGCTAAGAACTCTCCTCACCCAGAAGTCAAGCAAGACTTGGAGGGAGATTAAAAAAGGACCTGACTTGGATCAGATCTGCCCCCCCTCCAGCAGGTTCCCCGAGTGGTCTTCCCACTCAGCCCTGTTCCTGTCTAAGACATCCCACAGGATGGACCTCACGCTTGTAGTCGCTCCCTCCATTCTGCAACGGTCCTCGCCCACCGGCACTGTCTCCATCAGGTCAGAGACTAGTCTCTCCTGCTCGGTTCCCGTGGCCTCGTGCGTCATGGCTGACCCGCTTTGCAAACCTTACTCACCACCAGACAACAAAAACTAGGGAGGGCGGAAGGGGATGATTGGAATTGATGGGTGGCTGGGAGGGGAATGAGGACTGTATGTGCACGGGTTGTGGCCTGAGAAAGTTTCCAGCACCTTAAGGTGTTTCCCAAAACAATGACTGAACTGGATTGGTGGACAACAGACAACGGGGGGCCCGGGGAGGAAAGGGGGGATTATTGCTGTGCTGTTTTTAATGGCAAAACCTGAAAACTAGCTTTGCTTCTACTGTGCCTATATCAGTGGTTCTCAACCTTTTTAATGCCGCGACCCCCAACCGGCTGTAGGTCGAGGACTACTCAACCGGTCGTAAGTTGAGGATTACTCAACTGGTGCAGCACCGTTTGCAGAATGGGAATTTTGGCGGGCTCAGCAGGGCAGAGACAGCCTGGACAATTCCTATTGGCTTTGGAAAGCCAATAGAATTAGACTCTATTCAAGAGAGTCTATTCTATTGACTTTCAATAGCCAATAGAATAAAAGGGAGTAGCACAGCTAAGGAAAAGGGGGGAAAAATGGCGGACTGTGTTGTTTGGCGACCCCCGTGAAATGGTCGTTCGACCCCAAATGGGGTCCCGACCCACAGGTTGAGAACCACTGGCCTATATGGATTTATCAGGAAACTTAAACTCTTGGTAAAAGAATTTCCCTGGAGTTTCTTTGCTGCAAATGCCAAAAATCTTCAAAAATCTCCAGTGATGGAGCACCCAAAACTGGTATCACCCTATTCTACTGCCTCCTCGTTCTCGTCCTCCCCTCTTCCTCCAAAGAAGGTGTCAAGTTACCTCTGCAGGCCTCCCCCTCGGATAGATGCAAGTGATCTCCTCGCTCCATTGACCGAGCCCAAATTCAGTCATAGCTGCACATCGGAATTGGAACTGAAGATTTAGTTGGACATCCTCCAGGGTGAATTGATCTTTAGGGCCTTCAGTATGGAGACTCTTCCAATTCTGCCCTGCAATCCGATATTCCACCTGGTACCAGGAGACTGAAGGCTTCCCAATGGCGACTGGGTCAATCCTGATCTGGAAACTATTTGGTTCGACTGGTTCAACCTTTAGAGAGGGAGGTCTTCTAAGAGCAGCTTCCATCTCCAGACGTTCCTTGAGGATCTCCATGGTCAAAGTTAACCTTTTGGTTTCCAGCAACATTAGTGAGTCAAAGAAGTTCTTCATGCTGTTGGTGCTCATTTTCCAGTATATTTCAGCAGCAGCATTATGACTTCCTCCACTTTCTCCGTGAGTAAAGAGGGATGAATGGTTGAATCTGAAGTGCAGAGGGGTTCCCGACTTGTCCCGATCACAAGGCAGGTCAGCCTCCTTGAGGGCCTCCAGGATAGGTGCGGTTCCCCCATCAGCAAAGGTGATCAGGAGCTGGACGTTATCCTTCACGTCTTTTCCCAACAGGGAGAGCATGGAATCAAAGATGCATTTCTGGGCATGAACTGAATGGGCAAGGAAGGCCTGGGCCACCATGCAAATGGCATCAACGTGGTCAATGCCCCCTGGGGCGGAGAAAAATTCTCGGAGCTGCTTTTCAACCAGTTTGTCTTGCTCTGCGTCTCTTCTGCCTCCAAATCCTGGAGTGTCAATGATTGTGAGAGAATACGGAATCCGGAAACCCTCCTGATGGTGCACCACATAGACAGTGACTTCAGACGTCCTGCTTCCAGCTTCGCTTCTCGGGGTGGTTTCGTGAATCAGTTTGAATCTGAAATTATCTCCCCACTGGACGCCCAGAATATAATTGATCATCCCGTTGATCAGTGTGGTTTTGCCAGCCCATAGTGCTCCTATCATCAGGATCACTTTGTTCGGCACTTTTGGGTTCTCCTTTCCAAGCTGGTATATGAGACAGGAGCTGGAGGCATCTGAAGGGACTTTCTTCAGAGGAAGAGCGAACACTAACGGATGTGTGTCCTCCACCGGGGAGCTTCCCTGAAGGAACTGGCGGGCGACGTTGCCTGCATCTTCTTCCTCCAGTGATGTGGAGACTTCCACCTCCTCACTGGGGACACCCAGAGCTCTATTGTCACACACGGCTGACACCCGTATTCTATATGCCGTCTGGGGCTTCAGACCTTCGATGGGGTAAAACTCTGTTTTTCTCCCAGTCCTTTTTCCAGTCCACTCGTCCTTCCCAACTCCAGCCTCTACCATTCTGTACTCCACTTTGTACTCCTTGACCATAACTCCTGAGGCAACGATGCTGGGACTCATCCAGGCCACAGAGATGACAGAAGATGCTGCAGTGACCTTTCTTAATTTCTCAGGAGGGCTGGTGGAAAGAGTCTTTATGGGTGGGCTCAGGTCACTGGATTTACTAAATCCAAGCTTGCAACAAGCAGCATACTGGAACTGGTACTCTGTGTTTGGAGGCAGATCTTTCAGCAGGAAGACCTTGCTGGTGTTCTCTGTCCTCACGGTCTTCCAATTCTCTTCCTCTGCAATCTTGTACTCTACCAGATAGCTGGAGGTGGAAGCCTTGCCATATTCAGCTGGCTGAAACTTCAGCTGAATGCTGTTGTGTCTCGATTCAGTAATCTGCAAAGGGAGTGGTTTTGAAGGCAACTCAAAGTTCTTGCTGACCAGCTTTCCATCTTCATAAAGGTATATTGAGGCTCCTGGGATGTCCACATCTGGGAGTGAGGCCACGACAAAGCGGACCTTCTCATTCGATTGGTTGACACTGAAAAAGTCTTTCATGGATTTGGCCGCTTGGCGAGCATTGTGGGTCCTCTCCTGGTCCTCAAACCAGGCCATGCCTTTCTTGACCTCTGGAGTGGATCTTGTGGACTTAGCTGATTCTTGCAAGAATCGCTCCTGAAGCTTGTCCTGTAAGCTCAACAGAAATGGCTCCTCTTCATATAAGAAAGTGAATACAAAGGAGACCACGTATAAATTTTGAGGGTCAAGAACTATTTCTTCCATCTTGTTCTGGGAAGAGATAATTTGTATTCCACTTAGAATCATTAGATAAGATCTGACAAAGTTAATTTCTCTTTTCTTGGTGTCTAGAAATTCACGGAGTCTTCGGCTATTGAAGGGTGACCGGTAGATGGACGTCAAGATGTCCACCAGGGTCCCTTCCTCCTGCCCTCCTCCCCGGATGGAAGGCAACACTCTGGCCAGTTGTTTCTGGAAAGTTTGCCTGTGTTGCTTGCACAGATCCTTGAACTGCTGGATCTTCTCTTTGATCTCAGGGAAGGTCTCGGCAATGGGATCGTTGGCTAGATCATTGCTTTGCATCTGGATTTCGTTGAGTTCCTCCAAGATCTTCTCAGCATCAAAGACCAAGTCTAGGCTGATCTCACGGACCATCTTAGCTGCTCTGGTGTTGAGCTTGGTCAGCGGGTAGAGCCAGACCCGCACAGGAACAGCCTTCTCCCCATCTTTCCCTAACATTTTTGGTAGAGTTTCGTAAACTTTCATGTCATCTTGGAAAGTGACTGGATTTTTCTCCAGAGAAAAATCTCCATGGAATGTGCAACTGAACTTCAGAGCATTCTCTTTCTCCTCCTTGTTTAGTTTGGCCTCTGCTTCTCCCGTGATTGATATCTCCTTCTTGATTGCAAGATGGATGTTTCCTTCTATATTTTTTATCATCTCTGTTGAAGAAACCTCTCGGTCAAAGACAAAGAAAGCCTGGGCTCCAAAAAGAATTGCAGTGACCACATGGGTGGCCGTGCCATGCTCAAAGACTTCTGGATGGGAAACTTTCTGGGTTCCTAGATGGTTCATTGTCAGCTGCTCATACCTGGTGGTGGTTTTGTACCTAACGGTGACTCTGGCCTGTTGCTTGGACTTCTTGGTATCATGAAGATACTTGGCTGATCCTTCCACTTCAACCAGGCCTGCCAGGAAACTGGCCTTGAGGGATCCTGAAATGTCCAGAGCATTGGCCTTGTCATCAATGGTGTCGGATGCAATGATTTCCAATTCGGTCTTGGGCTGAGGCTTAATGGTCAGGTGCTTCTGCAGAGAGAGGGGGTTCCAAAGGGTGACACCTGCACGGAACAGGAGACAACAGGAAGATAAACGTGAAATGAGACCTTAGAAACGCCTAGAGAAGCCCCAGAGTGCTGAGACAATGGAGATATCATTTTTCCTGGATGGTGACCTCATTTGTTCTGCCTGGTCATCACCCAGCAGTTTTGCAAACTACCAGAAACTCAAAAAGCTTTTGACTGAGTAGAGAGGAATGGGAACTTCTATGTACCTGTTGATTTCAAGAAAGATTTCCAATTCCCTGGAGAAATCATGTTTTTCTTTTTTTTTTTTTAATTAAAGAGTTTTATAAATTTTACAGAAAATAAAAGACAATACAAAAACAAAAAACAACATATACAAATAAAAAACAAACATTACCCAACAAAACCCCCCTTCCCCCACCCCTACCCAACCCCCCCCTTCCCCTCCCCAGGGCCTCCCAAAGCAGAATATAGGCTTAATTAAAAAAAGTTAAAAAAAAATTATATTTATATAAAAAAATATATAAAATAGAATATATATATATATATAAAGTTAAAAATTATGAAAAAACTATATAGTATTTTTTTTATATCAAATTTAAATTGTATGAATTTTATCCATTTATCCCAAACAGCAAGAAATTTCTCTTGCGTTTGTCCCTTTAAGAAAGCCGAAATCTTTGCCATTTCCGCCAAATGAGACACTTTAAGAAAACATTCCTGCAATGTAGGCAAAGATTCCTTCTTCCAATATTGTCCTACTAACAGCCTTGCAGCTGTAATCAAATTTAACATCAATATAACCTCCTTTGTATCACAATCAATAACTATACCTAACAAAAATAATTGTGGAGTAAATTTTACACTCCTTTTAAAAATTCTCTGGATATTCCACCATATCTTAATCCAGAATGCTTTTATCTCTCTGCACGACCACCAAATATGATAATAAGTAGCGTCCATACAACCACATCTCCAACATTTAGGTTGTAAGTCAGGGTACATAAAAGACATTTTTTGTGGATCAAGGTGCCATCTATAAAACATGAGAAATCATGTTTTTCATCAGGGGTTCAGAGGGGCCTTCTGTATTCAGACCTCCCTCCCCCCCCCCAGAAAAGCACCAGCACCACAACTTTAAAATTAATATCCCTCACTTCACTATCCCGGGTAGGACCTCAACTCCTTTTGTAATCATTTTCCAAAGCATTTCAGAGACTTTATTATGAGCCAAGGAAAGTTGCTGTGTGCCTGTCCAAAGGGTTGGATACGCATTCCAGGCAGGTCCTACCCAGATAGCCGTTATCAGCAAGCTGTAGATCCAGGAGCCGAGGCCTGAAGTGACCCTGTGCTGTGCTGGAGAATCGATGGCGTTGCCCTTCTCCCTCCCTCTAGAGATCCTGCAGGGGCTGCCTATCCTTTGGACTCTCCTCCAGTTCCTACCTGGGATGAGCACATCCGTACGGCAGTCGTACAGCATCCCCCGCTGGAAGGGGCGGCCCAGGGCTGGGGTCTCCACAATGTTTTCAGCCATGGCCAGGCTCAGCTCCTGCGTGTTGCTCCTGCAAGAGAAAAGAACCACTTGGAGGAGGCAGAGACTAACCAAGAGGGGAGGAGACAGTGCATGTCCCTCCCTGAACCAGGAATGTCCCCCTCTCCAACAATTCTTAGGAAGCTGTTCCAAAAAAGCGCCATTGGGTGCACTCCAGGCCACACCGATAACGAGTTTGGGGAAGGGGTGTGTCTCTCACAGACCCCCAGATGCTTCGGGTAGCAGAAGGGCCACTGGAGAAGTCCGCACAGCCTACACCCCACACACTAACCAGCAAGTGCCACTTACCTGCTCCCCAAATCCACCCATGTAAAGAGTTTGGGGAAGGGGATACCTTCACTGTTAGGACCCAGGTGGGCAACACCAGGCAGCCCTCCAGAGAGTTCTTTATGTCTGTTGGGAAGGTTAAACAAATGGCCCTCCACTGACTAGTCAGTCCCCCAACCAACAGCCAATAGATCAGCGGTTCTCAACCCGAGGAGTCGCGACCCCTTTGGGGGTCAAATGATCCTTTCACAGGGGTCGCATAAAACCATCAGAAAACACATATTTCCGATGGTCTTAGAAAGCGAGACACTGCTCCTCTATCCGTCTCCGCACAGCTTCGAGCTGGGGGCCGTTGCAGCGCCGGATTCGTTTACGTTGAGCATCTCCTAAGGGAGGCTGCGTTGCTTCGCAGCCCTGTCCGCGGAGGAGGCTGAACTAAGCTCTGCCGGTGCTGTTGCCCTCTTGGCTTCTCTCTCTGTCTCCCTGCCTGGGCGCTTCTCCAACCAGGCTGGGTGGAGCCGGCGGAGCGGCCTTCCTGCCCTCCCTCCCCGGTCAGCTGGAGCTGGGCAGGTCGGCGACCTGTGGAAGTGGGGCGAGGACAGACGAGGAGCGCTGAGCCCCGAGCGCGGTGGGTGATCAGGCAGCATCATTGCGTGCTTGGAGAGCCCTTAGGCTTGGGGTTTACCACAACATGAGGAACTGTATTAAAGGGTCGCGGCATTAGGAAGGTTGAGAACCACTGCTATAGATTATCCAGCAAGGCCCCAAGGCAGAGTTCCAGGCATACGGCAAGGGCAGTCCTCAGAGCACGGCAAAGGTGCAAGACAAGGAGCAACTTCCAAAAGGGGCACAGTGAAACAAAAGGCAAAGGCAATTCACACCACAAGGGCCCAGTTCAACCCAAAAGGCAAAGAGCCCTTCTCAAAGCAAGACGGGGCCCAAGGCAAGGCAGGTCTGAAGGGAGAATCGTCAGGGCCAGGGCAAGCCAAGAACAGCCCTCACAGCAAGGCAAAAGCCGTCGTTGACACACAGAGTGAAAGCAGTTCTTAAAGCAAGGCGAAAAGGATTGTGATCTGAAGACAAACACTTGTTCCTGGCAAAAGTCCCTCTTCACTGCGCCTCCTTAAACATTACTCTCCAGGTGAACCTTGTGAGGAGGAGCTGGGAACCCTCCTCCCGAATAGCCAGGGTGCCGTGGATTGACTCTGCCTTCCTCGATCAGCCTGCGCCCACTCTTCCCCCCTGCCTACTCTTCCGAGGGTTGAGGGACCTGCGCCTGCCTCGTCCTCAGGTCGTTTCTCCTGAGCCATAGAGATTGCACCATCCCCCTGCACTGACCCTGGCTCCATTTCCTCCTCCTCCTCCTCCGACCTGGGCTCTGACGGGACCATGATATTCACCCTGTGTCTCTCACAGACCCTTCAAAGTCTGAAGACCACCTACGTGGCTGTCACAAGGGCTATGGGACCAGCAGGCAGATCCGGAACTCCCCCAAGGTTCAGGCAGTGGGCAAAGATCACGCTCCACCCTCTGAAGGTGGTTGAGTGCCTTCGTGGGCAGAGGTGCCCATCCTGCGTCGGGGGAGTAAGGACCCCTCTGTCCGGAGCAGTGGGGCAGGGACAGTTTTTAGGTGGGACGACCTTTCTTCCTAACAATAAGCGGACCGGACAGGAACACCAATTGGTTCTTTCCAGAGGAAATGAACTCAGAACGGACACACCTCAAACAGGAAGCGATGGCCAAGGCACGGATCGGCCCCATCAAATGGCCGGGTTAGTTTTTTCCGTGTTGCAAAGTGGAGACGTCATGCTCAGCCCACTTAGTCAGCACAAAAGAGGGAGCAGATATAATCCCCGACTTATAACAGTGCAATATGAAGTTAGAACAGTACCGGGAAAAGGGATTTAGGAACATTTTACACACTGAATGACGGTGATCAGGGTCACGTGATCAAAATTCAGACGCTTGGCAACAGACTCCTATTTCTAACCGTCGCTGGATCCCAAGGTCACCCGATCGCTTTTCGCGACTTTCCAACAAGCAAAATCAACTGGGGAAGCCGGATCCACTTAACGGCCGAGGGACTAACTTATCAACGGCAATGATTCACTTAAAAACCGAGGTGAGAAAGATCATCAAATGGGGCAAAGCTCACTTAACGTATGCCTCACTTCACAAGAGAAATTTGGGGCTCAGCTGTGGCTTAACTAGAGGAGAAAAGGAACCTAGAATTAAGGAGAAATTTCCGGACAGTGAGAACAATTAAGCAGTGAACCACCTGCCTCCAGAAGTGGTGAATGCTCCAACACTGGAAGTTTTTAAGAAGAGACTGGACAGCCATTTGTCTGAAATGGTATAGGGTTTCCTGCCTGAGCAGGGGGTTGGACTAGAAGACCTCCAAGGTCCCTTCCAACTCTATTATTCTGTTCTGTTCTGTTCTATTCTTAACTGAGGGCACAAATCTTTCTAGCTCAGGCACGTCAAACCCGTGCCTATTCTAGCTAAATGAGTAGCAAAGAAGGAAAGAGAAATTTGCGTAACCGAATGAATCTGTTTACAGCAGGAAGAGGAGCAGAGTCTGGTTTCCTCTGCTGGGCTTGTGGCAGGATCAAAATTCTGGGGCTGGGCAGTGTAGCGATGTTTCCGGCCACAGGAGCGCCGCAACGCCCCCACCCCACTGTGGGCAGGGAGGTCTTGACCACACAGGCCTCTGACACCATCACCACCACCACCCCAATTCCAGAGAAGCCTGGTCTTCTCCCCTCTTTCCCGCTCCTACTGGCCCTCTCTCTGCCCCATAATATCTTGAGTCCCCTTACCTTCCCCTTCCTTTGCAGCTGCTGCCTAAGCTGTGACAAGCCCCGATGCCAGATTCGGGCTAGGAAGCTGCCCAAGGAGTCTTCCTGCAGTCTGGGTGTGACCTCTCTGATTTTCACTTTCACTTTCACTGACAGGAAAGGGCCGGGCTTCGAAGCAACTCAGACTTGTCAATTTAATGATCAAAGGCCTGGAGACTTACGAAAAGAACGGCTGCAGGACTTGGGTTTGGCTAGCGCAGGGGTAGGCAACCCAAAACACTCAAAGAGCCACTCGGACCCGTTTCCCACCAAAAACAAAACACTGGGAGCCGCAAAACCCTTTTGATATCTAAAATGAAGATAACACTGCATATATCCTTTTTTACCTTTATTATAGGTGTGTGTATGTGTGTGTGTGTATGTGTATGTGTATATGTGTATACATACACACACACACACAGACACACATATACACATTAAAAATAAAAGTAAAAATATGACTCTTGGGAATATCCATACTATTAAAACAATGATCACCAAGAGAATGCTTTAAGAGAATAAAATTACATACACACACAGGTAAAAAAAGGATATATGCAGTGTTATCTTCATTTTAGATGTCAAAAGGGTCTCTCTCTCCCTCCCTCTCTATCTGCCCTATGGGGCTGCCATAAAGAAGAGGGAATCAAGCTATTTTCCAAAGCACACTTGCTCTCTCTGTCTCTGTCTCTCTCTGCAAAGGCAGAGGAGGCTGGGAGCCACAGGGGAAGGCTCAAAGAGCTGCATGCGGCTCCGGAGCCGCAGGTTGCCGACCTGTGGGCTAGCGTAAAGAAAATAAAGAAAGGGGCGACATGATAGCAGAATTCTAGTATTTGAGGGGCTGCCCAAAGAAGAGCGGGGGGTCCACCCATCCTCCAAAGCAGCAGAAGGCAGGACAAGAAGCAACAGATGGAAACTAATCGAGGAGAGAAGCCACCTAGAACCGAGAAGAAATTTCCTAATATCTGAGTCCCCTTACCTTCCCCTTCGTTTGCAGCTGCTGCCTAAGCTGTGACAAGCCCCGTTGCCAGATTCGGGCTAGGAAGCTGCCCAAGGAGTCTTCTTGCAGCCTGGCTAGGGTGAGGGTGTGACCTCTCTGATTCCCACTTTCACTTTCGCTGACAGGAAAGGGCGGGGCCTCGAAGCAACTCAGACTTGCCAATTCAGAGAGGCCAATGTAATGATCAAAGGCCTGGAGACTTAAGACATAGGAGAAGAACGGCAGGACAAGAAGCGACAGATGGAAACTGATCGAGGAGAAAAGCAACCTAGAACTGAGAAGAAATTTCCTAATAGTGAAGGCAATTAACCAGCGGAACAACCTGCCTCCAGAAATCGTGGGTGCTCCATCACTGGAGGTTTTTGAGAAGAGAGGAGGCAGTCACTTGTCTGAGATGGTAGAGGTTCTGCTTCAGCAGGGGGCTGGACTAGAAGACCTGCAAGGTCCTTTCCAACTACCTCCTTCTGTGATTCTGCAAGGGTCTCCTTCTTGATCACGGGATTGGACTAGAAGACCTCTAGGGTCCCTTCCAGCTCTGTCATTTTATGATTCTGCAAAGCGCTTGAGCTGGGGTTGGACTAGAAGACCTCCGAGGTCCCTTCCAGCCTGCGATTCTATGTTCTAGGCAGGAGAGATCCATATTTCCTGGCCAAAGAGGCAAGATTTGTTCTGGGGCTCGACTGGGGAGTGACCTGGTCCCCACGTTGGCAGAGGTTAGTCCATGCTTGTAGGTCAAGCTGTGGATCATGGGTCTGTTTTCCTTCGGCAGCAAGTAGCCCATTCTCAGCCCTCTCGGAAAACTACAGGCTGTTTCCTCTGCGCAGCCCCACCACAAGGCTCTGCTCTTAGCTCTAAATCAACCGGGGGGGGGGAGATCTGCCAACCCCCAACTTCGCAAAGCCCCGTGAAGGGTCAGACAACGGCAAGCCCTCGCAACAAGCCACCGAGTCCTCACAGCCCTGTGCAGTCCTGACTTCACGACTAAAACATTCATCTGCAGAAAAAGAAAAGGAACTCCTAATCCCTCGCTTAGAACGGGGAGAATGGAGGGGGCAGCCTGGTTTCCTCCCCTATCCTAGTGGCAGGATCAGAATTCAGGCCCTTGGCAAGCTGGTGGTCTTTGCAGCCACAGGAGCTCCGCAAGTATTGGCTGAGAGCTTGACCTCACAAAACTCCCCCCCCCCCAACTCCAGAGAAGCTGGCCTTCTCCCTCCCTCCCCCCTCCCACTGGCCCGCTCTCTCTGCCCCTCCCTCCCACACGCCTGTGTGCTCTTAGCTTCCTTTTCCTCTGCAGCTGCTGCCTACAGGCTGAATACAGACTGGGCTAGAAAGCTTCTCCCCGAAGAATCTTCCCTCTCCTTAACTTCCACTTCGCTTTTACTCATCAGGAAATGAGCAGCGGTGGAAGGCAGCTCCAGGTTCTGGCTGACCACTTCTCCATCTTCAGAAAGGAGGGGGGAGAGAGGCTCCTGGTGGAAAGACCACTCTTCTTCCTCCCCCCCCTCCAGACTTAGGAAGGCAAACACCCCATCCTGACTTTGACAGCTTCCGGGAGGATGTTTCTCAAGCTGAGCAACTTGAAAGTGGGGGGGGGGACTTCAGCTCCCAGCATGCCCCAGCGAGTATGTTGAGAAGCTCTGGTCTCTTTATCTCCCTCCCTCCCTCCATCCCTCCAGCTGTTTCATTCTTGGCCACTTGAAAATGGGTGGACTTCAGCTCCCAGCATGCCCCAGCGAGTATGTTGAGACGCTCTGATCTCTTTTTCTCCCCCTCAATCCATCCCTCCCTCCAGCTGTTTCTCATTCTTGGCCCTTTGAAAATGGGTGGACTTCAGCTCCCAGAATTCCCCAGCCAGCATGTTGAGAAGCCCTGCTCTTTGTCTACCTCCCTCCCTTCCTCCATCTAACTTCCACTTTCGCTTTCACTCAAGAGGAAATGCACAGGGTTGGAAGGCAACTCCGGGTGCTGGCTGACCGCTTCTCCATCTTCATAAAGCGGGAGGGAGGGAGGGAGGAGGGAGGGAGGGAGCCTGCTAGTGGAAAGACACACACACAAACACACAAAGATTCAGGGAGGCCAACAACCCATAGATTCACAGCCTCCAGGGTGGCGTTTCTCAAGCTTGGCTTCCCCGTATGCCCCAGCCAGTGTGTTGAGAAGCACTGATCTGTCTCACTCCGTGCATCCACGCGTATTCCCCCCCCTCTATGCATCCATCTGTCCATGCAAAGGTATTTCTCATCCTTTTGCAACTTGCAGATGGGTGGACTGCAACTCCCCAAATCCTTCAGCCAACATGTTGGGAAACTCTAATCTCTTTCTCTCCATCGCTCCCTTCCTCCCCTCCCGCCTTCCATCCCTCCATCTTTCCAATCCCTCCATCTTTCCAATCCATCATCCATCCATCTTTCTAATCCATCCATCATCCATTCATTCATCCATTATCCATCTCTTTCCAATCCATCCAGCATCCATCTATCCATCCATCCATCTTTCCAATCCATCCATCCAATCCATCTATCCATCTTTCCAGTCCATCCGTCCATCCATCCATCTTTCCAATCCTTCCACCCAGCCAGCCAGCCGTTTCTCATCCTTGGCAACTTGCGAGTGGATGGACTTCAACTCCCAGAATTCCCCAGCCAGCGTGTTGAGAAGCTCTGATCTCTTTTGCTCCCTCCCTCTTTCTCATCTATCCATCCCTCCATTTTTCCAATCCATCCATCCGTGCTTTTTTTATAATATTTTATTAATTTTCCAATTTTACATTTGAATATTTAAAAAGCAACGTGGTGACTGGGTTAATCAATAGTTCAATAACAAAATCTTAGTGCAAATCTCAGATTACCACATCAAATATTTCTTCTCTTTTTCCCTTAAAATTTACTGTCTCATATTCAGGTTAGTACATTTCTAATTATATCAGCTCAATAAGAACATCATTATTTCATTTATCAATACATTTTTAGCTTATACATATCATAATTACATTCACTCTTCATAAACAATCCATATCCTGTTATTAATTTTTACTCAGTTTTTAATTTCTTATCAATATTCCAATTTAACCTTTAATATTTATAATTTTTCAGACTTTGGGTAACCAAAATTTCCCTTATCTCATTGCATAACAAACTATAATATCCAAAATACATATTTTACCTATTTGAATATAATCTATTTCCTATCATATTAAATCATCTACTTAATAACACAATATCCCCTTTAATAAATCAAAACCATTATATATATTGCCTGGGTTAATCAATACATCAAACATATTCATAATATTTCATTTTATCCATCCGTTTCTCATCCTTGGCAACTTGCAAGTGGCTGGACTTCAACTCCCAGAATTCCTCAGCCAGCACGTTGAGTAGTTTTGATCTCTTTTTCTCCCTCCGACCCTCCATCTTTCCCATCCATCCAGTTTTCCTTTCTTCCCGCCTTTTTCCCTCTCTGTCTTCTGCCTGCTGTTTAATTTACCTCAGGATCTTCCTATGTTCCCCACTGTCTTGTCTGTTCATGCACGAGGTGATCTGCGCTGTGATTGGTTGCCTTAATTATAAAGGAGGCGTTTCCCTCTCCCCCCCCTTTTTTTTCTTCTCTGTGTTCTGCCTGCTGTTTAATTTACCTCAGGATCTTCCTGTGTTCCCCACTGTCTTGTCTCCTTATGCAGGAGGCGGGCTACACTGTGATTGGTTGCCTTAATTATTAAAGGGCGTTTCCCTTCCCTGCCGCCTTTTTTCTTCTCTGTGTTCTGCCTGCTGTTTAATTTACCTCAGGATTTTCCTGTTTTCCCCACTGTATTTCCTCCTTTCTGGATGATGACAAAGACTCTTGTAAGTTTGAACATTAAATATTATTTATATATGCACATGTAAAAGACAACAAGTTTTGTTAGTCTCTCCGACTTCACCTGGACTGCTGCTGTGCAATTTTACCTCAAGGTGTTCCTGTGCTCCTGACTATTTTGTGTTTTTTTTTCTTTCTGGATGATGGCAAAAGTAAGTCTGAATGTTAAACATATTTTTTTTTTATTGAAAATTTTTATAAATTTTTACAAAAAGACAAAAAAAATGACAATACAACAACAGCATAAAAGAAGAAAAAAAGAACAAAACAAAACAACCCTTCCCCAAAACACCCACTCCCTCCCCCCCCCCGGAGCTTCCTAGAGCAGAATATAGGCTTAATTAAAAAAAGTTAAAAAGATTATATAAAAAAAAGAGTGTAACACTAATATATATATATATATATATATATATATATATATAAAAAATAAGAGTTATAAAAAAGCTAAATGATATTTTTTTATATCCAATTTAAATTGTATAAACTTTATCCATTTATCCCAAACAGCAAGAAATTTCTCTTGCGATTGTTCTTTTAGGAAAGTCGAAATCTTTGCCATTTCCGCCAGATAAGATACTTTAAGAAACCATTCCTGCAAAGTAGGCAAAGATTCCTTCTTCCAATATTGTCCTACTAACAGCCTTGCGGCTGTAATCAAGTTCAACATCAATATAACCTCCTTTGCATCACAATCGGTAACTATACCTAACAAAAATAATTGTGGAGTAAATTTTACCCTCTTTCTGAAAATTCTCTGAATATTCCACCATATCTTAATCCAAAAAGCTTTTATATTTCTGCACGACCCCCAAATATGATAGTAGGTGGCATCCAAACAACCACATCTCCAACATTTAGGCTGTAGGTCAGGGTACATAAGAGACATTTTTTGTGGATCAAGGTGCCATCTATAAAACATTTTATAAAAATTCTCCCTTAGATTCTGTGCTTGTGTAAATTTAACATTTCTCATCCAAATAATTTCCCAGGTATCCAGTAGAACTGGTTCACCAAAATTCTGCGCCCATTTAATCATACAATCTTTAATTAATTCTGTTTCTGAATCCAATTCCACTAGAACCCCATAAATTCTCTTAATATGACTTTGTCTTTGGTCCTTTACTTGCTTAATAAGATTTTCATCTTCTCTGAGAAAACCCACCTTACGATCCATCTTCCATCTATCTGCTATTTATTTACATATACTAAAGGCTAGCTGTTTCTCATCCTTGGGAACTTGAAAATGGGTGGACTTCAACTCCCAGCATGCCCCAGCCAGTATGTTGAGAAGCTCTGATCTCTCTCCCTCCCTCCCTCCCTCTGGCTGTTTCTCATCCTTGGGAACTTGAAAATGGATAGACTTCAACTCCCAGCATGCCCCAGCCCTCCCTCCCCATCCCTCTTCCTTCCCCATATATCTCCCTTCTTCCCTCCTCTCCCCCATTTATCTCCCTCCGTCCCTCCCTCCTTCTTCCTTCCTCCCATCATATATCTCATTCCCTTCTTACATCTATCCATCCCCCATACTTCCTCCCGTCTCCTTCCTTTCTTCCATCCCTCCCTCCCCACATCTTTCTTCCTTCCTCCCTCCCTTCCACCATATATTCTTCCATCCATCTATCCATCTAACAGCTTCTGGAGGCAGGTCGTTCCACTGATTAATTGTTCTCACTGTCAGGAAGTTTCTCCTTAGTTCCAGGTTGCTTCTCTCTTTGGTTAGTTTCCATCCGTTGCTTCTTGTCCGTCCTTCAGGGGCTTTGGAGAAGAGGTTGACAAATCCGAACGTCCTGCTGCAAATTTGGCTGCTGGGCATGTGTCCTTCTTCCTCTTGCTTGACCAGGAGACCAGAAGCAAGTCGGCGAAGAGAAGCATCTGGAGTGGAGCTGACGGACACTAAGAGATGGGAAGGACCCAGCAGGAGCCTGATTTCCTCAGACCCCCTTCCTGGAGCCAGTGTGAAAAGCTACGGGGGATACCCTGCGTTCTGCTCCATCCCTCGAGTATAATCTGACACGAATTCCATGTCCCCCTCTCTCCAGGACGATTGGACAACATCCCCGTTCTCCTCTGCCTTTGGATCACATTGCAGACAGAGCTGGTTAGGCTGAGGTTCATTAGTCCCCCTGCCACACACACACACACACACAAACTTTTGTAAGGAAAGAGATTTAATAAGAAGGTCTCTGATTGAAACAGTCATGACCGTCCTAGTGAGTCCAGGTGTTGCCTCTAGAAGGTGGTGTAGAGCAGCACTCCCCAACCTTTTGGACACCAGGGACCAGTTCCGTGGAAGGCGGTTTTTCCATGGAGCAGGGGGCCCTGGTTTCACATGCTGCCTGGATCCCACCCATGCAGGAATGGGGCTTTGGCCACTTGTGCAGCCCAGTTCCTGGTGGGCCATAGATCGGCATCAGTCCACAGCCCATGATTTGGAGACCCCTGATGTACAGGAGTACAGACTCAGCCTTTCAGAAAATATGTGGCAGCTGTCAGGAAAAAACGAATCCACTCCAGGATAACGGGAAGGGGTGAGAAAGAAGCTCAAGGCTGCCCTGGTTTGATGCTCTTTGGTGCCAGAAGGAGCGAAGGGGAGATGCTCTCCAGATTCTCCTGCTATAATCTCTCCCCATAAAGTTGAGCTCTAACATTTCTTGTGTTGTTGGCTTCCCGACCTGGTCTACCTCGAAGGACAGACAGGTGGGAAGCCCCAAAGACCTGGTCCTCCCTAAGGGACACGGGTCCAGGATGGGAGAGAATTCGGCTGTGGGACCTACTGATCCTGGGACAGGTGGGCAGGATCTTCCCATGCCCTTGAAAAAAGTCCTGTCATCCAAAGGGGAGGAAGCGGATTCTCAAGAGAAGGAATCGGCTGAGTGGAACTCAGCCACGAATCTCTGGCCTGGGTTCTTCAGAGGTCACATGGCAAGAGCTGGATTAGAACACAGAACGGAAGGGCTGTGGCATTTGGCAGAGTTGCCACCTTGGGAGCTGAGGCTCAATTAAAGAAACTTTCTGACCTCTGTTGGAAAGGAAAAAAAAATCAGAAGTTGTGTCTTTCGTTGAAGCTCATCATCTCTTCCGTGTAACAAGGAGCATCTCTGTTTGTTTCCACCAGACAATCAATCATGGTCATCAGTTTGGCCACCTGAGCCTCTCGTTCTGCCCCTTCGGCCTTGTTGTTGAAAGCCAGGAACCGGTTCCCACATTCAGCAGCATATTGCTGCAGTTTTTTATCAGATACAGCTATGACATTTTCGATAGAGGTACCTTCCAGATCCTCTTTGTGGGTGAACAAAAGGATGATGTAATTTTTGGCTTTAAGGCCAAAAATCTCTTTGATCAGCTGAGGCACCTGCTCCTCCTCCTGAGTGAAATCACCAGGAAGCATCACATGCAGAATGACGTGGGGACCTGGGGAGCAAAACTTCACGCACTTCCTCACTTCTGCAACAACGTAGTTGGGTGGAAGACTGAGATCGAAAAAGGCAGGCGTATCAACAACCACAACCTTCCTGCCATTTAGCTGTGTGTCCTCCTTTTGACATGCTTTTGTTACTGATGTAATTGACATGTAACTTTTAAAGACGTTGCTTCCCAGAATTGTGTTTCCCGTCGCACTTCTCCCATTTCCGCTTCTGCCCACAAGGACGATCCTCTGTTCAGACCCTACAACCCAAAGGGGAGAAGAGAGAAGAAGGGGACTGGTCAGCAGTGTACGACCGTCACAGCCTGTCCCCCCACCCAGAACAGTAGCTTCCACCCCACCTGAACCCAAGACTTTACCTTGGATGCGTACAGTCATATGCAGACCAGCCGCACAGCACATAACCTGAGATTTCTGCGTGAAAAGAAAAAACAGAATCAGCCAAAGGAGAGGCTGCGTTGCTCAGAGGTTGCTAAGAACTCACCTCACCCAGAAGTCAAGCAAGAAATGGAGGGGGATTAAAAAAGGACCTGACTTGGATCAGATCTGCTCCCCCTCCAGCAGGTTCCCCGAGTGGTCTTCCCACTCAGCCCTGTTCCTGTCTAAGACATCCCACAGGATGGACCTCACGCTTGTAGTCGCTCCCTCCATTCTGCAAAACGGTCCTCGCCCACCGGCACTGTCTCCATCAGGTCAGAGACTAGTCTCTCCTGCTCGGTTCCCGTGGCCTCGTGCGTCATGGCTGACCCGCTTTGCAAACCTTACTCACCACCAGACAACAAAAACTAGGGAGGGCGGAAGGGGATGATTGGAATTGATGGGTGGCTGGGAGGGGAATGAGGAATGTATGTGCACGGGTTGTGGCCTGAGAAAGTTTCCAGCACCTTAAGGTGTTTCCCAAAACAATGACTGAACTGGATTGGTGGAAAACAGACAACGGGGCGCCCGGGGAGGAAAGGGGGGATTATTGCTGTGCTGTTTTTAATGGCAAAACCTGAAAACTAGCTTTGCTTCTACTGTGCCTATATCAGTAGTTCTCAACCTTTTTAATGCCGCGACCCCCAACCGGCTGTAGGTCGAGGACTACTCAACCGGTCGTAAGTTGAGGATTACTCAACTGGTGCAGCACCGTTTGCAGAATGGGAATTTTGGCGGGCTCAGCAGGGCAGAGACAGCCTGGACAATTCCTATTGGCTTTGGAAAGCCAATAGAATTAGACTCTATTCAAGAGAGTCTATTCTATTGACTTTCAAAAGCCAATAGAATAAAAGGGAGTAGCACAGCTAAGGAAAAGGGGGAGAAAAATGGCGGACTGCGTTGTTTGGCGAGCCCCGTGAAATGGTCGTTCGACCCCAAATGGGGTCCCGACCCACAGGTTGAGAACCACTGGCCTATATGGATCTATCAGGAAACTTAAACTCTTGGTAAAAGAATTTCCCTGGAGTTTCTTTGCTGCAAATGCCAAAAATCTTCAAAAATCTCCAGTGATGGAGCACCCAAAACTGGTATCACCCTATTCTACTGCCTCCTCGTTCTCGTCCTCCCCTCTTCCTCCAAAGAAGGTGTCAAGTTACCTCTGCAGGCCTCCCCCTCGGATAGATGCAAGTGATCTCCTCGCTCCATTGACCGAGCCCAAATTCAGTCATAGCTGCACATCGGAATTGGAACTGAAGATTTAGTTGGACATCCTCCAGGGTGAATTGATCTTTAGGGCCTTCAGTATGGAGACTCTTCCAATTCTGCCCTGCAATCCGATATTCCACCTGGTACCAGGAGACTGAAGGCTTCCCAATGGCGACTGGGTCAATCCTGATCTGGAAACTATTTGGTTCGACTGGTTCAACCTTTAGAGAGGGAGGTCTTCTAAGAGCAGCTTCCATCTCCAGACGTTCCTTGAGGATCTCCATGGTCAAAATTAACCTTTTGGTTTCCAGCAACATTAGTGAGTCAAAGAAGTTCTTCATGCTGTTGGTGCTCATTTTCCAGTATATTTCAGCAGCAGCATTATGACTTCCTCCACTTTCTCCGTGAGTAAAGAGGGATGAATGGTTGAATCTGAAGTGCAGAGGGGTTCCCGACTTGTCCCGATCACAAGGCAGGTCAGCCTCCTTGAGGGCCTCCAGGATAGGTGCGGTTCCCCCATCAGCAAAGGTGATCAGGAGCTGGACGTTATCCTTCACGTCTTTTCCCAACAGGGAGAGCATGGAATCAAAGATGCATTTCTGGGCATGAACTGAATGGGCAAGGAAGGCCTGGGCCACCATGCAAATGGCATCAACGTGGTCAATGCCCCCTGGGGCGGAGAAAAATTCTCGGAGCTGCTTTTCAACCAGTTTGTCTTGCTCTGCGTCTCTTCTGCCTCCAAATCCTGGAGTGTCAATGATTGTGAGAGAATACGGAATCCGGAAACCCTCCTGATGGTGCACCACATAGACAGTGACTTCAGACGTCCTGCTTCCAGCTTCGCTTCTCGGGGTGGTTTCGTGAATCAGTTTGAATCTGAAATTATCTCCCCACTGGACGCCCAGAATATAATTGATCATCCCGTTGATCAGTGTGGTTTTGCCAGCCCATAGTGCTCCTATCATCAGGATCACTTTGTTCGGCACTTTTGGGTTCTCCTTTCCAAGCTGGTATATGAGACAGGAGCTGGAGGCATCTGAAGGGACTTTCTTCAGAGGAAGAGCGAACACTAACGGATGTGTGTCCTCCACCGGGGAGCGTCCCTGAAGGAACTGGCGGGCGACGTTGCCTGCATCTTCTTCCTCCAGTGATGTGGAGACTTCCACCTCCTCACTGGGGACACCCAGAGCTCTATTGTCACACACGGCTGACACCCGTATTCTATATGCCGTCTGGGGCTTCAGACCTTCGATGGGGTAAAACTCTGTTTTTCTCCCAGTCCTTTTTCCAGTCCACTCGTCCTTCCCAACTCCAGCCTCCACCATTCTGTACTCCACCTTGTACTCCTTGACCATAACTCCTGAGGCAACGATGCTGGGACTCATCCAGGCCACAGAGATGACAGAAGATGCTGCAGTGACCTTTCTTAATTTCTCAGGAGGGCTGGTGGAAAGAGTCTTTATGGGTGGGCTCAGGTCACTGGATTTACTAAATCCAAGCTTGCAACAAGCAGCATACTGGAACTGGTACTCTGTGTTTGGAGGCAGATCTTTCAGCAGGAAGACCTTGCTGGTGTTCTCTGTCCTCACGGTCTTCCAATTCTCTTCCTCTGCAATCTTGTACTCTACCAGATAGCTGGAGGTGGAAGCCTTGCCATATTCAGCTGGCTGAAACTTCAGCTGAATGCTGTTGTGTCTCGATTCAGTAATCTGCAAAGGGAGAGGTTTTGAAGGCAACTCAAAGTTCTTGCTGACCAGCTTTCCATCTTCATAAAGGTATATTGAGGCTCCTGGGATGTCCACATCTGGGAGTGAGGCCACGACAAAGCGGACCTTCTCATTCGATTGGTTGACACTGAAAAAGTCTTTCATGGATTTGGCCGCTTGGCGAGCATTGTGGGTCCTCTCCTGGTCCTCAAACCAGGCCTTGCCTTTCTTGACCTCTGGAGTGGATCTGGTGGACTTAGCTGATTCTTGCAAGAATCGCTCCTGAAGCTTGTCCCGTAAGCTCAACAGAAACGGCTCCTCTTCGTGTAAAGAAGTGAATATAAAGGAGACCACGTATCCATTCTGAGGGTCGAGAACTATTTCTTCCAACTTGTTCTGGGAAGAGATAATTTGTATTCCACTTAGAATCATTAGATAAGATCTGACAAAGTTAATTTCTCTTTTCTTGGTGTCTAGAAATTCACGGAGTCTTCGGCTATTGAAGGGTGACCGGTTGATGGACGTCAAGATGTCCACCAGGGTCCCTTCCTCCTGGCCTCCTCCCCGGATGGAAGGCAACACTCTGGCCAGTTGTTTCTGGAAAGTTTGCCTGTGTTGCTTGCACAGATCCTTGAACTGCTGGATCTTCTCTTTGATCTCAGGGAAGGTCTCGGCAATGGGATCGTTGGCTAGATCATTGCTTTGCATCTGGATTTCATTGAGTTCCTCCAAGATCTTCTCAGCATCAAAGACCAATTCTAGGCTGATCTCACGGACCATCTTAGCTGCTTTGGTGTTGAGCTTGGTCAGCGGGTAGAGCCAGACCCGCACAGGAACAGCCTTCTCCCCATCTTTCCCTAACATTTTTGGTAGAGTTTCGTAAACTTTCATGGCATCTTGGAAAGTGACTGGATTTTTCTCCAGAGAAAAATCTCCATGGAACGTGCAACTGAACTTCAGAGCATTCTCTTTCTCCTCCTTGTTTAGTTTGGCCTCTGCTTCTCCCATGATTGATATCTCCTTCTTGATTGCAAGATGGATGTTTCCTTCTATATTTTTTATCATCTCTGTTGAAGAAACCTCTCGGTCAAAGACAAAGAAAGCCTGGGCTCCAAAAAGAATTGCAGTGACCACATGGGTGGCCGTGCCATGCTCAAAGACTTCTGGATGGGAAACTTTCTGGGTTCCTAGATGGTTCATTGTCAGCTGCTCATACCTGGTGGTGGTTTTGTACCTAACGGTGACTCTGGCCTGTTGCTTGGACTTCTTGGTATCATGAAGATACTTGGCTGATCCTTCCACTTCAACCAGGCCTGCCAGGAAACTGGCCTTGAGGGATCCTGAAATGTCCAGAGCATTGGCCTTGTCATCAATGGTGTCGGATGCAATGATTTCCAATTCGGTCTTGGGCTGAGGCTTAATGGTCAGGTGCTTCTGCAGAGAGAGGGGGTTCCAAAGGGTGACACCTGCACGGAACAGGAGACAACAGGAAGATAAACGTGAAATGAGACCTTAGAAACGCCTAGAGAAGCCCCAGAGTGCTGAGACAATAGAGATATCATTTTTCCTGGATGGTGACCTCATTTGTTCTGCCTGGTCATCACCCAGCAGTTTTGCAAACTCCCAGAAACTCAAAAAGCTTTTGACTGAGTAGAGAGGAATGGGAACTTCTATGTACCTGTTGATTTCAAGAAAGATTTCCAATTCCCTGGAGAAATCATGTTTTTCTTTTTTTTTTTTTTTAATTAAAGAGTTTTATAAATTTTACAGAAAATAAAAGACAATACAAAAACAAAAAACAACATATACAAATAAAAAACAAACATTACCCAACAAAACCCCCCTTCCCCCACCCCTACCCAACCCCCCCCTTCCCCCTTCCCCCACCCCTACCCAACCCCCCCCTTCCCCCCCAGGGCCTCCCAGAGCAGAATATAGGCTTAATTAAAAAAAGTTAAAAAAAATTATATTTATAAAAAAAAAAGAATATAAAATAGAATATATATATATATATATATAAAGTTAAAAATTATGAAAAAACTATATAGTATTTTTTTTATATCAAATTTAAATTGTGTGAATTTTATCCATTTATCCCAAACAGCAAGAAATTTCTCTTGCGTTTGTCCCTTTAAGAAAGCCGAAATCTTTGCCATTTCTGCCAAATGAGACACTTTAAGAAACCATTCCTGCAATGTAGGCAAAGATTCCTTCTTCCAATATTGTCCTACTAACAGCCTCGCAGCTGTAATCAAATTTAACATCAATATAACCTCCTTTGTATCACAAGCAATAACTATACCTAACAAAAATAATTGTGGAGTAAATTTTACCCTCCTTTTAAAAATTCTCTGGATATTCCACCATATCTTAATCCAGAATGCTTTTATCTCTCTGCACGACAACCAAATATGATAATAAGTAGCGTCCATACAACCACATCTCCAACATTTAGGTTGTAAGTCAGGGTACATAAAAGACATTTTTTGTGGATCAAGGTGCCATCTATAAAACATGAGAAATCATGTTTTTCATCAGGGGTTCAGAGGGGCCTTCTGTGTTCAGACCTCCCTCCCCCCCCCCAGAAAAGCACCAGCACCACAACTTTAAAATTAATATCTCTCACTTCACTATCCCGGGTAAGACCTCAACTCCTTTTGTAATCATTTTCCAAAGCATTTCAAAGACTTTATTATGAGCCGAGGAAAGTTGCTGTGTGCCTGTCCAAAGGGTTGGATACGCATTCCAGGCAGGTCCTACCCAGATAGCCGTTATCAGCAGGCTGTAGATCCAGGAGCCGAGGCCTGAAGTGACCCTGTGCTGTGCCGGAGAATCGATGGCGTTGCCCTTCTGCCCCCCTCTAGAGATCCTGCAGGGGCTGCCTACCCTTTGGACTCTCCTCCAGCTCCTACCTGGGATGAGCACATCCGTGCGGCAGTCGTACAGCATCCCCAGCTGGAAGGGGCGGCCCAGGGCTGGGGTCTCCACAATGTTTTCAGCCATGGCCAGGCTCAGCTCCTGCGTGTTGCTCCTGCAAGAGAGAAGAACCACTTGGAGGAGGCAGAGACTGACCAAGAGGGGGGGAGACAGTGCATGTCCCTCCCTGAACCAGGAATGTCCCCTCTCCAACAACTCTTAGGAAGCTGTTCCAAAAAAGCGCCATTGGGTGCACTCCAGGCCACACTGATAAAGAGTTTGGGGAAGGGGATTCCTGCACCCTGTGTCTCTCACAGACCCCCAGATGCTTTGGGCAGCAGAAGGGCCACTGGAGAAGTCCGCACAGCCTACACCCCACACACTAACCAGCAAGTGCCACTTACCTGCCAAATCCACCCCTGTAAAGAGTTTGGGGAAGGGGATACCTTCACTGTTAGGACCCAGGTGGGCAACACCAGGCAGCCCTCCAGAGAGTTCCTTATTTCTCTTGGGAAGGTTAAACAAATGGCCCTCCACTGACTAGTGAGTCCCCCAACCAACAGCCAATAGATCAGCGGTTCTCAACCCGAGGAGTCGCGACCCCTTTGGGGGTCAAATGACCCTTTCACAGGGGTCACATAAAACCATCAGAAAACACATATTTCCAATGGTCTTAGGAACCGAGACACTGCTCCTCTATCCGTCTCCGCACGGCTTCGAGCTGGGGGCCGTTGCAGCGCCGGATTCGTTTCCGTTGAACATCTCCTAAGGGAGGCTGCGTTGCTTCGCAGCCCTGTCCGCGGAGGAGGCTGAACTAAGCTCTGCCGGTGCTGTTGCCCTCTTGGCTTCTCTCTCTGTCTCCCTGCCTGGGCGCTTCTCCAACCAGGCTGGGTGGAGCCGGCGGAGCGGCCTTCCTGCCCTCCCTCCCCGGTCAGCTGGAGCTGGGCAGGTCGGCGACCTTTGGAAGTGGGGCGAGGACAGACAAGGAGTGCTGAGCCCCGAGCGCAGTGGGTGAGCAGGAAGCATCATTGCGTGCTTGGAGAGCCCTTAGGCTTGGGGTTTACCACAACATGAGGAACTGTATTAAAGGGTCGCGGCATTAGGAAGGTTGAGAACCACTGCTATAGATTATCCAGCAAGGCCCCAAGGGAGAATTCCAGGCATACGGCAAGGGCAGTCCTCAGAGCACGGCAAAGGTGCAAGACAAGGAGCAACTTCCAAAAGGGGCACAGTGAAACCAAAGGCAAATGCAATTCACACCACAAGGGCCCAATTCAACCCAAAAGGCAAAGAGCCCTTCTCAAAGCAAGATGGGGCCCAAGGTAAGGCAGGTCTGAAGGGAGAATCATCAGGGCCAGGGCAAGCCAAGAACAGCCCTCACCAGTCGTTGACGCACAGAGTGAAAGCAGTTCTTAAAGTAAGGCGTAACTGTGATCTGAAGACAAACACTTGTTCCTGGCAAAAATCCCTCCTCACTGTGCCTCCTTAAACGTTACTCTCCAGGTGAACCTTGTGAGGAGCTGGGAACCGTCCTCCCGAATAGCCGGGGTGCCGTGGGTTGACTCTGCCTTTCTCGATCAGCCTGCGCCCTCTCTTCCTCCGTGCCTACTCTTCCGAGGGTTGAGGGACCTGCGCCTGCCTCGTCCTCAGGTCGTTTCTCCTGAGCCATAGAGATTGCACCATCCCCGTGCACTGACCCTGGCTCCATATCCTCCTCCTCCTCAGACCTGGGCTCTGACGGGGCCATGATATTCACCCTGTGTCTCTCACAGACCCTCAAAGTCTGAAGACCACCTCCGTGGCTGTCACAAGGGCTATGGGACCAGCAGGCAGATCCGGAACTCCCCCAGGGTTCAGGCAGTGGGCAAAGATCATGCTCCACCCTCTGAAGGTGGTTGAGTGCCTTCGTGGGCAGAGGTGCCCATCCTGCATCGGGGGAGTAAGGACCCCTCTGTCCGGAGCAGTGGGGCAGGGACAGTTTTGAGGTGGGACGGCCTTTCTTCCTAACAATAAGCGGACCGGACAGGAACACCAATTGGTTCTTTCCAGAGGAAATGAACTCAGAACGGACACACCTCAAACAGGAAGCGATGGCCAAGGCACGGATCGGCTCCATCAAATGGCCAGGTTAGTTTTTTCCGTGTTGCAAAGTGGAGACGTCATGCTCAGCCCACTTAGTCAGCACAAAAGAGGGAGCAGAGATAATCCCCGACTTATAACAGTGCAGTTATGAAGTTAGAACAGTACCGGGAAAAGGGATTTAGGAACATTTTACACACTGAATGACGGTGATCAGGGTCACGTGATCAAAATTCAGACGCTTGGCAACAGACTCCTATTTCTGACCGTCGCTGGATCCCAAGGTCACCCGATCCCTTTTCGCGACTTTCCGACAAGCAAAATCAACTGGGGAAGCCGGATCCACTTAACGGCTGAGGGACTAACTTATCGACGGCAATGATTCACTTAAAAACCAAGGTGAGAAAGATCATCAAATGGGGCAAAGCTCACTTAACGTATGCCTCACTTCACAAGAGAAATTTGGGGCTCAGCTGTGGCGTAACTAGAGGACTACCTGTATATGACCCATCAAAACTAATCAAGGAGAAAAGCAACCTAGAATTAAGGAGAAATTTCCGGACAGTGAGAACAATTAAGCAGTGAACCACCTGCCTCCAGAAGCGGTGAATGCTCCAACACTGGAAGCTTTTAAGAAGAGACTGGACAGCCATTTGTCCGAAATGGTGTAGGGTTTCCTGCCTGAGCAGGGGGTTGGACTAGAAGACCTCCAAGGTCCCTTCCAACTCTGTTATTCTGTTCTGTTCTATTCTTAATTGAGGGCACAAATCTTTCTAGCTCAGGCACGTCAAACCCGTGCCTGTTCTAGCTAACTGAGTTGCAAAGAAGGAAAGAGAAATTTGCGTAACCGAATGAATCTGTTTACAGCAGGAAGAGGAGCAGAGTCTGCTTTCCTCTGCTGGGCTTGTGGCAGGATCAAAATCCTGGGGCTGGGCAGTGTCGCGATGTTTCTGGCCACAGGAGCGTCGCAACCCCCCCACCCCACTGTGGGCAGGGAGGTCTTGACCACACAGGCCTCCGACACCACCACCACCCCAATTCCAGAGAAGCCTGGTCTTCTCCCCCCTTTCCCGCTCCTACTGGCCCTCTCTCTGCCCCATAATATCTTGAGTCCCCTTACCTTCCCCTTCGTTTGCAGCTGCTGCCTAAGCTGTGACAAGCCCCGATGCCAGATTCGGGCTAGGAAGCTGCCCAAGGAGTCTTCTTGCAGCCTGGCTAGGGTGAGGGTGTGACCTCTCTGATTCCCACTTTCACTTTCGCTGACAGGAAAGGGCGGGGCCTCGAAGCAACTCAGACTTGCCAACTCAGAGAGGCCAATTTAATGATCAAAGGCCAGGAGATTAAGACGTAGGACAGTGGTTCTCAACCTTTTTAATGCCGCGACCCCCAACCGGTCGTAAGGCGAGGACTAAACCAGTCGTAAGTCGAGGACTACCCAACCGGTCATGAGTTGAGGACTTTCCCTGCCCGGGAGCGCCGCAGATGCGTGGTGCCGCTGTTGGTGTTGCAGCCCCCTCCTCGCCCCATCCTTGCCCTTTGTGTGCCCTTTCTTGAGGAAACATCTGCAGCAAAGCTCGCTAGCTCGTAACACAAATGGCAAACCGCATGACAGTGAAACAGGATGTTATGCAGAACTAAGCTCGAGAAGGCACTAACCACATGGTTTTGTTTTGTGTCACCAGGTGGGCAATATAGGTCAAACATGACATGTACTCTTGACATGCTCTGAGACTAAGTAATGGGAGTGGCTTGAAGCTCATGGCGCAGCAAGAAATTATATGTATGGCACAAATGTATCACATGTAACCAATGCTTATTTGCATACTGTAATCAATAAAGTAGTTCCCGGACTTCGGTTCAGGGCAGTTCCACCCCAAGAAAACCTCCGTGTCAGGAGCCTTCTTCCGTGTATTCAGACATTCGTGGGATCTGCCCCACGTATGGGGGGATAGCAACAGTGGAATCCCCTCATGCCACCCCCTGCACCGGCTGAAGCATAGCTGGCAAGCGGCAGAGACGGAGCAGGCTGACCACCGGCTGGGCCCCCAGCTGGCCCAGCTCAAGGGAGGTAAGGCACCCGCCGGGCCCCACGCGCGCCAGCAACCTTCCCTGCGCCCGCCGGCCGCCCACCTCCCACCCCTGGCCCTCTTTTACTTACATTTTTAGTAGTTGCTCAGCAGGGAGGGGTGGAAACTTCCAGACAGCTCGCCTTCGCTGCAGACAACTTGCAGCACCATTTGCAGAATGGGACTTTTGGCGGGCTCAGCAGGGCAGAGACAGCCTCGACAATTCCTATTGGCTTTTGAAAGCCAATAGAATTAGACTCTATTCAAGAGAGTCTATTCTATTGGCTTTCAAAAGCCAATAGAACAAAAGGGAGTAGCACAGCTAAGGAAAAGGGGAAAAAAATGGCGGACTGCGTTGTTTGGTGACCCCCGTGAAATGGTCATTTGACCCCAAATGGGGTTGCGACCCACAGGTTGAGAACCGCTGACCTAGGAGAAGAATGAGTGCAGGACTTGGGTTTGGCTAGTAGTAAAGAAAAAAAGAAAGAGGGACGACATGATAAGAATTTCAGTATTTGAGGGGCTGCCCCAAAGAAGGGGGGGGGCGGTCCACCTATCCTCCAAAGCAGCAGAAGGCAGGACAAGAAGCGACGGATGGAAACTAATCGAGGAGAGAAGCCACCTAGAACTGAGAAGAAATTTCCTAATAGTGAAGACAATTAACCAGCGGAACAACCTGCCTCCAGAAATCGTGGGCGCTCCATCACTGGAGGTGTTTGAGAAGAGAGTAGGCAGTCACTTGTCTGAGATGGTAGAGGTTCTGCTTGAGCAGGGGGCTGGACTAGAAGACCTCCAGGGTCCCTTCCAGCTCTGTCATTTTATGATTCTGCAAAGTGCTTGAGCTGGGGTTGGACTAGAAGACCTCCGAGGTCCCTTCCAGACTGTGATTCTATGTTCTAGGCAGGAGAGATCCATATTTCCTGGCCAAAGAGACAAGATTTGTTCTGGGGCTCGACTGGGGAGTGACCTGGTCCCCACGTTGGCAGAGGTTAGTCCATGCTTGTCGGTCAAGCTGTGGATCATGGGTCTGTTTTCCTTCAGCAGCAAGTAGCCCGTTCTCAGCCCTCTCGGAAAACTACAGGCTGTTTCCTCTGCGCAGCCCCACCACAAGGCTCTGCTCTTAGCTCTAAATCAACCGGGGGGGGGAGATCTGCCAACCCCCAACTTCGCAAAGCCCCGTGAAGGGTCAGACAACGGCAAGCCCTTGCAACAAGCCACCGAGTCCTCACAGCCCTGTGCAGTCCTGACTTCACGACTAAAACATTCATCTGCAGAAAAAGAAAAGGAACTCCTAATCCCTCGCTTAGAACGGGGAGGGGGCAGCCTGGTTTCCTCCCCTGTCTTGGTGGCAGGATCAGAATTCAGGCCCTTGGCAAGCTGGTGGTCTTTGCAGCCACAGGAGCTCCGCAAGTATTGGCTGAGAGCTTGACCTCACAAAACTCTCCCCCCCCCAACTCCAGAGAAGCTGGCCTTCTCCCTCCCTCCCCCCTCCCACTGGCCCGCTCTCTCTGCCCCTCCCTCCCACACACCTGTGTGCTCTTAGCTTCCTTTTCCTCTGCAGCTGCTGCCTACAGGCTGCATACAGACTGGGCTAGAAAGCTTCTCCCCGAAGAATCTTCCCTCTCCTTAACTTCCACTTCGCTTTTACTCATCAGGAAATGAGCAGCGGTGGAAGGCAGCTCCAGGTTCTGGCTGACCACTTCTCCATCTTCAGAAAGGAGGGGGGAGAGGGGCTCCTGGTGGAAAGACCACTCTTCTTCCTCCCCCCCCCCTCCAGACGTAGGGAGGCAAACACCCCATCCTGACTTTGACAGCTTCCGGGAGGATGTTTCTCAAGCTGAGCAACTTGAAAGTGGGGGGGGGGACTTCAGCTCCCAGCATGCCCCAGCGAGTATGTTGAGAAGCTCTAGTCTCTTTATCTCCCTCCCTCCCTCCATCCCTCTAGCTGTTTCATTCTTGGCCACTTGAAAATGGGTGGACTTCAGCTCCCAGCATGCCCCAGCGAGTATGTTGAGACGCTCTGATCTCTTTTTCTCTCCCTCAATCCATCCCTCCCTCCCGCTGTTTCTCATTCTTGGCCCTTTGAAAATGGGTGGACTTCAGCTCCCAGAATTCCCCAGCCAGCATGTTGAGAAGCCCTGCTCTTTGTCTACCTCCCTCCCTTCCTCCATCTAACTTCCACTTTCGCTTTCACTCAAGAGGAAATGCACAGGGTTGGAAGGCAACTCCGGGTGCTGGCTGACCGCTTCTCCATCTTCATAAAGAGGGAGGGAGGGAGGGAGGGAGCCTGGTAGTGGAAAGACACACACACAAACACACACACAAAGATTCAGGGAGGCCAACATCCCACAGATTCACAGCCTCCAGGGTGGCGTTTCTCAAGCTTGGCTTCCCCGTATGCCCCAGCCAGTGTGTTGAGAAGCACTGATCTGTCTCACTCCGTGCATCCACGCGTATTCCCCCCCCCCTCTATGCATCCATCTGTCCATGCAAAGGTATTTCTCATCCTTTTGCAACTTGCAGATGGGTGGACTGCAACTCCCCAAATCCTTCAGCCGACTTGTTGGGAAGCTCTAATCTCTTTCTCTCCATCGCTCCCTTCTTCCCCTCCCGCCTTCCATCCCTCTATCTTTCCAATCCATCATCCATCCATCTTTCTAATCCATCCATCATCCATTCATTCATCCATTATCCATCTCTTTCCAATCCATCCATCATCCATCTATCCATCCATCTTTCCAATCCATCCATCCTATCCATCTTTCCAATCCATCCATCCATCTTTCCACCAAGCCGCCAGCCGTTTCTCATCCTTGGCAACTTGCAAGTGGCTGGACTTCAAATCCCAGAATTCTCTAGCCCGTGTGTTGAGAAGCTCTGATCTCTTTTGCTCCCTCCCTCTTTCTCATCTATCCATCCCTCCATTTTTCCAATCCATCCATCCGTGCTTTTTTTATAATATTTTATTAATTTTCCAATTTTACATTTGAATATTTAAAAAGCAACGTGGTGACTGGGTTAATTAATAGTTCAATAACAACATCTTAGTGCAAATCTCAGATTACCACATCAAATATTTCTTCTCTTTTTCCCTTAAAATTTACTGTCTCATATTCAGGTTAGTACATTTCTAATTATATCAGCTCAGTAAGAACATCATTATTTCATTTATCAATACATTTTTAGCTTATACATATCATAATTACATTCACTCTTCATAAACAATCCATATCCTGTTATTAATTTTTACTCAGTTTTTAATTTCTTATCAATATTCCAATTTAACCTTTAATATTTATAATTTTTCAGACTTTGGGTAACCAAAATTTCCCTTATCTCATTGCATAACAAACTATAATATCCAAAATACATATTTTATCTATTTGAATATAATCTATTTCCCATCATATTAAATCATCTACTTAATAACACAATATCCCCTTTAATAAATCAAAACCATTATATATATTGCCTGGGTTAATCAATAAATCAAACATATTCATAATATTTCATTTTATCCATCAGTTCCTCATCCTTGGCAACTTGCAAGTGGCTGGACTTCAACTCCCAGAATTCCCCAGCCAGCACGTTGAGTAGCTTTGATCTCTTTTTCTCCCTCGGACCCTCCATCTTTCCCATCCATCCAGCTTTCCTTTCTTCCCGCCTTTTTTCCTCTCTGTCTTCTGCCTGCTGTTTAATTTACCTCAGGATCTTCCTGTGTTCCCCACTGTCTTGTCTGTTCATGCACGAGGTGATCTGCGCTGTGATTGGTTGCCTTAATTATAAAGGAGGCGTTTCCCTCCCCCCCCCGCCTTTTTTCTTCTCTGTGTTCTGCCTGCTGTTTAATTTACCTCAGAATCTTCCTGTATTCCCCACTGTCTTGTCT
>NW_024100258.1:0-38522 GCF_016545835.1 Crotalus tigris
TCCTACCTGGGATGAGCACATCCGTGCGGCAGTCGTACAGCAGCCCCAGCTGGAAGGGGCGGCCCAGGGCTGGGGTCTCCACAATGTTTTCAGCCATGGCCAGGCTCAGCTCCTGCGTGTTGCTCCTGCAAGAGAGAAGAACCACTTGGAGGAGGCAGAGACTGACCAAGAGGGGGGGAGACAGTGCATGTCCCTCCCTGAACCAGGAATGTCCCCTCTCCAACAACTCTTAGGAAGCTGTTCCAAAAAAGCGCCATTGGGTGCACTCCAGGCCACACTGATAAAGAGTTTGGGGAAGGGGATTCCTGCACCCTGTGTCTCTCACAGACCCCCAGATGCTTTGGGCAGCAGAAGGGCCACTGGAGAAGTCCGCACAGCCTACACCCCACACACTAACCAGCAAGTGCCACTTACCTGCCAAATCCACCCCTGTAAAGAGTTTGGGGAAGGGGATACCTTCACTGTTAGGACCCAGGTGGGCAACACCAGGCAGCCCTCCAGAGAGTTCCTTATTTCTCTTGGGAAGGTTAAACAAATGGCCCTCCACTGACTAGTGAGTCCCCCAACCAACAGCCAATAGATCAGCGGTTCTCAACCCGAGGAGTCGCGACCCCTTTGAGGGTCAAATGACCCTTTCACAGGGGTCACATAAAACCATCAGAAAACACATATTTCCAATGGTCTTAGGAAACGAGACACTGCTCCTCTATCCGTCTCCGCACGGCTTCGAGCTGGGGGCCGTTGCAGCGCCGGATTCGTTTCCGTTGAACATCTCCTAAGGGAGGCTGCGTTGCTTCGCAGCCCTGTCCGCGGAGGAGGCTGAACTAAGCTCTGCCGGTGCTGTTGCCCTCTTGGCTTCTCTCTCTGTCTCCCTGCCTGGGCGCTTCTCCAACCAGGCTGGGTGGAGCCGGCGGAGCGGCCTTCCTGCCCTCCCTCCCCGGTCAGCTGGAGCTGGGCAGGTCGGCGACCTTTGGAAGTGGGGCGAGGACAGACAAGGAGTGCTGAGCCCCGAGCGCAGTGGGTGAGCAGGAAGCATCATTGCGTGCTTGGAGAGCCCTTAGGCTTGGGGTTTACCACAACATGAGGAACTGTATTAAAGGGTCGCGGCATTAGGAAGGTTGAGAACCACTGCTATAGATTATCCAGCAAGGCCCCAAGGGAGAATTCCAGGCATACGGCAAGGGCAGTCCTCAGAGCACGGCAAAGGTGCAAGACAAGGAGCAACTTCCAAAAGGGGCACAGTGAAACCAAAGGCAAATGCAATTCACACCACAAGGGCCCAATTCAACCCAAAAGGCAAAGAGCCCTTCTCAAAGCAAGATGGGGCCCAAGGTAAGGCAGGTCTGAAGGGAGAATCATCAGGGCCAGGGCAAGCCAAGAACAGCCCTCACCAGTCGTTGACGCACAGAGTGAAAGCAGTTCTTAAAGTAAGGCGTAACTGTGATCTGAAGACAAACACTTGTTCCTGGCAAAAATCCCTCCTCACTGTGCCTCCTTAAACGTTACTCTCCAGGTGAACCTTGTGAGGAGCTGGGAACCGTCCTCCCGAATAGCCGGGGTGCCGTGGGTTGACTCTGCCTTTCTCGATCAGCCTGCGCCCTCTCTTCCTCCGTGCCTACTCTTCCGAGGGTTGAGGGACCTGCGCCTGCCTCGTCCTCAGGTCGTTTCTCCTGAGCCAGAGAGATTGCACCATCCCCGTGCACTGACCCTGGCTCCATATCCTCCTCCTCCTCAGACCTGGGCTCTGACGGGGCCATGATATTCACCCTGTGTCTCTCACAGACCCTCAAAGTCTGAAGACCACCTCCGTGGCTGTCACAAGGGCTATGGGACCAGCAGGCAGATCCGGAACTCCCCCAGGGTTCAGGCAGTGGGCAAAGATCATGCTCCACCCTCTGAAGGTGGTTGAGTGCCTTCGTGGGCAGAGGTGCCCATCCTGCATCGGGGGAGTAAGGACCCCTCTGTCCGGAGCAGTGGGGCAGGGACAGTTTTGAGGTGGGACGGCCTTTCTTCCTAACAATAAGCGGACCGGACAGGAACACCAATTGGTTCTTTCCAGAGGAAATGAACTCAGAACGGACACACCTCAAACAGGAAGCGATGGCCAAGGCACGGATCGGCTCCATCAAATGGCCAGGTTAGTTTTTTCCGTGTTGCAAAGTGGAGACGTCATGCTCAGCCCACTTAGTCAGCACAAAAGAGGGAGCAGAGATAATCCCCGACTTATAACAGTGCAGTTATGAAGTTAGAACAGTACCGGGAAAAGGGATTTAGGAACATTTTACACACTGAATGACGGTGATCAGGGTCACGTGATCAAAATTCAGACGCTTGGCAACAGACTCCTATTTCTGACCGTCGCTGGATCCCAAGGTCACCCGATCCCTTTTCGCGACTTTCCGACAAGCAAAATCAACTGGGGAAGCCGGATCCACTTAACGGCTGAGGGACTAACTTATCGACGGCAATGATTCACTTAAAAACCAAGGTGAGAAAGATCATCAAATGGGGCAAAGCTCACTTAACGTATGCCTCACTTCACAAGAGAAATTTGGGGCTCAGCTGTGGCGTAACTAGAGGACTACCTGTATATGACCCATCAAAACTAATCAAGGAGAAAAGCAACCTAGAATTAAGGAGAAATTTCCGGACAGTGAGAACAATTAAGCAGTGGAACCACCTGCCTCCAGAAGCGGTGAATGCTCCAACACTGGAAGCTTTTAAGAAGAGACTGGACAGTCATTTGTCCGAAATGGTGTAGGGTTTCCTGCCTGAGCAGGGGGTTGGACTAGAAGACCTCCAAGGTCCCTTCCAACTCTGTTATTCTGTTCTGTTCTATTCTTAATTGAGGGCACAAATCTTTCTAGCTCAGGCACGTCAAACCCGTGCCTGTTCTAGCTAACTGAGTTGCAAAGAAGGAAAGAGAAATTTGCGTAACCGAATGAATCTGTTTACAGCAGGAAGAGGAGCAGAGTCTGGTTTCCTCTGCTGGGCTTGTGGCAGGATCAAAATTCTGGGGCTGGGCAGTGTAGCGATGTTTCCGGCCACAGGAGCGCCGCAACGCCCCCACCCCACTGTGGGCAGGGAGGTCTTGACCACACAGGCCTCTGACACCATCACCACCACCACCCCAATTCCAGAGAAGCCTGGTCTTCTCCCCTCTTTCCCGCTCCTACTGGCCCTCTCTCTGCCCCATAATATCTTGAGTCCCCTTACCTTCCCCTTCGTTTGCAGCTGCTGCCTAAGCTGTGACAAGCCCCGATGCCAGATTCGGGCTAGGAAGCTGCCCAAGGAGTCTTCTTGCAGCCTGGCTAGGGTGAGGGTGTGACCTCTCTGATTCCCACTTTCACTTTCGCTGACAGGAAAGGGCGGGGCCTCGAAGCAACTCAGACTTGTCAACTCAGAGAGGCCAATTTAATGATCAAAGGCCAGGAGATTAAGACGTAGGACAGTGGTTCTCAACCTTTTTAATGCCGCGACCCCCAACCGGTCGTAAGGCGAGGACTAAACCAGTCGTAAGTCGAGGACTACCCAACCGGTCATGAGTTGAGGACTTTCCCTGCCCGGGAGCGCCGCAGATGCGTGGTGCCGCTGTTGGTGTTGCAGCCCCCTCCTCGCCCCATCCTTGCCCTTTGTTTGCCCTTTCTTGAGGAAACATCTGCAGCAAAGCTCGCTAGCTCGTAACACAAATGGCAAACCGCATGACAGTGAAACAGGATGTTATGCAGAACTAAGCTCGAGAAGGCACTAACCACATGGTTTTGTTTTGTGTCACCAGGTGGGCAATATAGGTCAAACATGACATGTACTCTTGACATGCTCTGAGACTAAGTAATGGGAGTGGCTTGAAGCTCATGGCGCAGCAAGAAATTATATGTATGGCACAAATGTATCACATGTAACCAATGCTTATTTGCATACTGTAATCAATAAAGTAGTTCCCGGACTTCGGTTCAGGGCAGTTCCACCCCAAGAAAACCTCCGTGTCAGGAGCCTTCTTCCGTGTATTCAGACATTCGTGGGATCTGCCCCACGTATGGGGGGATAGCAACAGTGGAATCCCCTCATGCCACCCCCTGCACCGGCCGAAGCATAGCTGGCAAGCGGCAGAGACGGAGCAGGCTGACCACCGGCTGGGCCCCCAGCTGGCCCAGCTCAAGGGAGGTAAGGCACCCGCCGGGCCCCACGCGCGCCAGCAACCTTCCCTGCGCCCGCCGGCCGCCCACCTCCCACCCCTGGCCCTCTTTTACTTACATTTTTAGTAGTTGCTCAGCAGGGAGGGGTGGAAACTTCCAGACAGCTCGCCTTCGCTGCAGACAACTTGCAGCACCGTTTGCAGAATGGGACTTTTGGCGGGCTCAGCAGGGCAGAGACAGCCTGGACAATTCCTATTGGCTTTGAAAGCCAATAGAATTAGACTCTATTCAAGAGAGTCTATTCTATTGGCTTTCAAAAGCCAATAGAACAAAAGGGAGTAGCACAGCTAAGGAAAAGGGGAAAAAATGGCGGACTGCGTTGTTTGGTGACCCCCGTGAAATGGTCATTTGACCCCAAATGGGTTGCGACCCACAGGTTGAGAACCGCTGACCTAGGAGAAGAATGAGTGCAGGACTTGGGTTTGGCTAGTAGTAAAGAAAAAAAGAAAGAGGGACGACATGATAAGAATTTCAGTATTTGAGGGGCTGCCCCAAAGAAGGGGGGGGGCGGTCCACCTATCCTCCAAAGCAGCAGAAGGCAGGACAAGAAGCGACGGATGGAAACTAATCGAGGAGAGAAGCCACCTAGAACTGAGAAGAAATTTCCTAATAGTGAAGACAATTAACCAGCGGAACAACCTGCCTCCAGAAATCGTGGGCGCTCCATCACTGGAGGTGTTTGAGAAGAGAGTAGGCAGTCACTTGTCTGAGATGGTAGAGGTTCTGCTTGAGCAGGGGGCTGGACTAGAAGACCTCCAGGGTCCCTTCCAGCTCTGTCATTTTATGATTCTGCAAAGTGCTTGAGCTGGGGTTGGACTAGAAGACCTCCGAGGTCCCTTCCAGACTGTGATTCTATGTTCTAGGCAGGAGAGATCCATATTTCCTGGCCAAAGAGACAAGATTTGTTCTGGGGCTCGACTGGGGAGTGACCTGGTCCCCACGTTGGCAGAGGTTAGTCCATGCTTGTCGGTCAAGCTGTGGATCATGGGTCTGTTTTCCTTCAGCAGCAAGTAGCCCGTTCTCAGCCCTCTCGGAAAACTACAGGCTGTTTCCTCTGCGCAGCCCCACCACAAGGCTCTGCTCTTAGCTCTAAATCAACCGGGGGGGGGGAGATCTGCCAACCCCCAACTTCGCAAAGCCCCGTGAAGGGTCAGACAACGGCAAGCCCTCGCAACAAGCCACCGAGTCCTCACAGCCCTGTGCAGTCCTGACTTCACGACTAAAACATTCATCTGCAGAAAAAGAAAAGGAACTCCTAATCCCTCGCTTAGAACGGGGAGGGGGCAGCCTGGTTTCCTCCCCTGTCTTGGTGGCAGGATCAGAATTCAGGCCCTTGGCAAGCTGGTGGTCTTTGCAGCCACAGGAGCTCCGCAAGTATTGGCTGAGAGCTTGACCTCACAAAACTCTCCCCCCCCCAACTCCAGAGAAGCTGGCCTTCTCCCTCCCTCCCCCCTCCCACTGGCCCGCTCTCTCTGCCCCTCCCTCCCACACACCTGTGTGCTCTTAGCTTCCTTTTCCTCTGCAGCTGCTGCCTACAGGCTGCATACAGACTGGGCTAGAAAGCTTCTCCCCGAAGAATCTTCCCTCTCCTTAACTTCCACTTCGCTTTTACTCATCAGGAAATGAGCAGCGGTGGAAGGCAGCTCCAGGTTCTGGCTGACCACTTCTCCATCTTCAGAAAGGAGGGGGGAGAGGGGCTCCTGGTGGAAAGACCACTCTTCTTCCTCCCCCCCCCCTCCAGACGTAGGGAGGCAAACACCCCATCCTGACTTTGACAGCTTCCGGGAGGATGTTTCTCAAGCTGAGCAACTTGAAAGTGGGGGGGGGGACTTCAGCTCCCAGCATGCCCCAGCGAGTATGTTGAGAAGCTCTAGTCTCTTTATCTCCCTCCCTCCCTCCATCCCTCTAGCTGTTTCATTCTTGGCCACTTGAAAATGGGTGGACTTCAACTCCCAGCATGCCCCAGCGAGTATGTTGAGACGCTCTGATCTCTTTTTCTCTCCCTCAATCCATCCCTCCCTCCAGCTGTTTCTCATTCTTGGCCCTTTGAAAATGGGTGGACTTCAGCTCCCAGAATTCCCCAGCCAGCATGTTGAGAAGCCCTGCTCTTTGTCTACCTCCCTCCCTTCCTCCATCTAACTTCCACTTTCGCTTTCACTCAAGAGGAAATGCACAGGGTTGGAAGGCAACTCCGGGTGCTGGCTGACCGCTTCTCCATCTTCATAAAGAGGGAGGGAGGGAGGGAGGGAGGGAGCCTGGTAGTGGAAAGACACACACACAAACACACACACAAAGATTCAGGGAGGCCAACATCCCACAGATTCACAGCCTCCAGGGTGGCGTTTCTCAAGCTTGGCTTCCCCGTATGCCCCAGCCAGTGTGTTGAGAAGCACTGATCTGTCTCACTCCGTGCATCCACGCGTATTCCCCCCCCTCTATGCATCCATCTGTCCATGCAAAGGTATTTCTCATCCTTTTGCAACTTGCAGATGGGTGGACTGCAACTCCCCAAATCCTTCAGCTGACTTGTTGGGAAGCTCTAATCTCTTTCTCTCCATCGCTCCCTTCCTCCCCTCCCGCCTTCCATCCCTCTATCTTTCCAATCCATCATCCATCCATCTTTCTAATCCATCCATCATCCATTCATTCATCCATTATCCATCTCTTTCCAATCCATCCATCATCCATCTATCTATCCATCCATCTTTCCAATCCATCCATCCTATCCATCTTTCCAATCCATCCATCCATCTTTCCACCAAGCCGCCAGCCGTTTCTCATCCTTGGCAACTTGCAAGTGGCTGGACTTCAAATCCCAGAATTCTCTAGCCAGTGTGTTGAGAAGCTCTGATCTCTTTTGCTCCCTCCCTCTTTCTCATCTATCCATCCCTCCATTTTTCCAATCCATCCATCTGTGCTTTTTTTATAATATTTTATTAATTTTCCAATTTTACATTTGAATATTTCAAAAGCAACGTGGTGACTGGGTTAATCAATAGTTCAAAAACAAAATCTTAGTGCAAATCTCAGATTACCACATCAAATATTTCTTCTCTTTTTCCCTTAAAATTTACTGTCTCATATTCAGGTTAGTACATTTCTAATTATATCAGCTCAATAAGAACATCATTATTTCATTTATCAATACATTTTTAGCTTATACATATCATAATTACATTCACTCTTCATAAACAATCCATATCCTGTTATTAATTTTTACTCAGTTTTTAATTTCTTATCAATATTCCAATTTAACCTTTAATATTTATAATTTTTCAGACTTTGGGTAACCAAAATTTCCCTTATCTCATTGCATAACAAACTATAATATCCAAAATACATATTTTATCTATTTGAATATAATCTATTTCCCATCATATTAAATCATCTACTTAATAACACAATATCCCCTTTAATAAATCAAAACCATTATATATATTGCCTGGGTTAATCAATAAATCAAACATATTCATAATATTTCATTTTATCCATCAGTTCCTCATCCTTGGCAACTTGCAAGTGGCTGGACTTCAACTCCCAGAATTCCCCAGCCAGCACGTTGAGTAGCTTTGATCTCTTTTTCTCCCTCGGACCCTCCATCTTTCCCATCCATCCAGCTTTCCTTTCTTCCCGCCTTTTTTCCTCTCTGTCTTCTGCCTGCTGTTTAATTTACCTCAGGATCTTCCTGTGTTCCCCACTGTCTTGTCTGTTCATGCACGAGGTGATCTGCGCTGTGATTGGTTGCCTTAATTATAAAGGAGGCGTTTCCCTTCCCCCCCCCCCCGCCTTTTTTCTTCTCTGTGTTCTGCCTGCTGTTTAATTTACCTCAGGATTTTCCTGTTTTCCCCACTGTGTTTTCTCCTTTCTGGATGATGACAAAGACTCTTGTAAGTTTGAACATTAAATATTATTTATAGATAGATATGTAAAAGACAACAAGTTTGTGTTAGTCTCTCCGATTTCACCTGTACTGCTGCTGTGCAATTTTACCTCAGCGTGTTCCTGTGCTCCTGACTATTTTGTGTTTTTTTTTTCTTTCTGGATGATGGCAAAAGTAAGTTTGAATGTTAAACGTATTTATGTACATATACTAAAGTTCATCCTTGGGAACTTGAAAATGGGTGGACTTCAACTCCCAGCATGCCCCAGCCAGCATGTGGAGAAGCTCTGATCTCTTTCTTTCTCTCCCTCCATTCATCCATCCATTCATCTTTGCCAGCCAGCCAGCCGTTTCTCAATCTTGGCCATTTGAAAATGGATGGACTTCAACTCCCAAGCATGCCCCAGCCAGTATGTTGAGAAGCTCTGATCTCTTTTTCTCTCCCTCAATCCATCCCTCCCTCCAGCTGTTTCTCATCCTTGGGAACTTGAAAATGAATAGACTTCAATTCCCAGCATGCCCCATCCCTCCTTCCTTCCCCATATATCTCCCTTCTTCCCTCCCTCCCTTCCCCATTTATCTCCCTCTGTCCCTCCCTCTCCTTCCTTCCTCCCATCATATATTTCCTTTTTTAATTTAAATTTTTATTTTTAACCAACAAAACAGAACAAAGCAAAACATAACATAACACACATACACACACAATATGTACTCCTTTTTTTTACAGCAATTACGTAACGGTAATCTAATATTTACATTTCCTCCTTATTCTTCTTTAAATATTTGTCCTTATAGCCCCATTATTTCTTATTTACATTTTTCTTCCTTCATGTTCTACTTCTTACTAAGAATAATTCATATTATTATTATTATACATTATTATACACATATTTTCACTTTTGACCTTTCCATATTTATTCTCCTCTATTATTTCTAGTTTCCAACCAGACATACACCTTGTTCTTACTATATAATACTCTGTGTCTTCCTTTTCTTTTATCTCTTTTGTTAATTTGTCCATTTCAGCACAGTCCAGGATTTTTCTTATTACTTCTTCCTCTGATGGTATATTCTCATTTTTCCAGCACTGGATGATGACAAAGACTCTTGTAAGTTTGAACATTAAATATTATTTAGATATACACATGTAAAAGACAACATATGCTATTCTTGCCGCCGTTATTATATGTAAAATTAAGTACCATATTTCTTTACTATATTTTCTATTTAAAATATCCAACAAAAAGATCTCTGATTTCCAGTCTACAGGTTGGTCTATTCCTGGATCCATTTTCTTATTGTAGACCAGTATTTTTTTGCAACTGGGCATGTCCACCATACATGATAATGTGTTCCATGTACTTTTTTACATTTCCAGGATGTTGGCAAATTATTCTGGAACATCTTGGCAAGCTTTGCTGGTGGAAGATGCCATCTGTAATACATTTTCAACTGGTTTTCCTTGAATGCCGCCGACATAGTCAATTTTATATTTATTTCCCATATTTTTTCCCATTTCTCCAATTCTGTATTATATCCAAAATTTTTTGCCCATCTAATCATTGTGTCTTTGACAACCTTGTCTTCCATTTTATATCTCAATAGGTATTTGTATAAATTGCTAATTAATTTTATTTCTTGCGGCTCTTTTTGGATTTCATATAATTTTTTGTCCTCTGTATATTTAGATTGAATTTGTGTAAATGTCCACCAATCAATCTCTCTGCCAATGTCTTGTTCCAATTCTTGTTTTGTTTTCAAATTTCCCTGTTCATTTACTAATTCCTTGTATCTAATTATCTTATTTATATCCAATAGGTTTGGGTATTTCAGAGCTTCTGTTGGGGATAACCACATTGGAATTCTTGTATAATGTTTTTGTTTTATTTTTTCCCAAGTCTGTAGCAATGCATTCCTAACTATGTGTCTTTGAAAATATCTGTGTATTTTATGTTTTTTGTCCCATAGGAATGCATGCCACCCTGCTTGCAAATCATGTCCTTCTACTGTTAAAACTCTAGTATTTTTCAAATCCATCCAATCTTTTAGCCAAGTTAAGCTTGATGCTTGGTAGTATATTTCCCACTCTGGTAACGCCAATCCCCCTTTATCTTTCGTATCTTGCGAGAGTTTTAATTTAATCCTGGGTTTTTTCCTTTGCCATATAAATTTAGTGATCAATTTATTTAATTCTTGAAAGAATGTTTTCCCTAATTTTATTGGAATAACCTGGAACAGAAATAATATTTTTGGCAATACATTCATTTTGACCGTAGCGGTCCTCCCTAAAAATGAAATTTGCAAATTTTCCCAATTTTCTAAATTTTTTTTATCTGGCGTAGTATTTTATCATAATTGTCCTCCTTAATCGAGGAGCATTTCGCTGTAAGCCAGATCCCTAAATATTTTATTTTCTTGGTTATACTTATCTTTGTTTTATCTTCCAATCCCCTTTCTTGTGCCTTTGTAAGATTTTTTGTTATTAATTTGGATTTATTCTTATTAATCTTAAGTCCGGCTACCTCACCAAATTCTTCTATTTTTTGAATCAATTTAAAGCCGGTTTCTAATGGATCTTCCAAAATACATACCAAGTCATCAGCAAAGGCCTGGACCTTATATTCTTCCTTTTTAATTTTTAAACCCTTTATTTCTTGGTCCTCTCTGATTTTTGTAAGAAGTATTTCTAATGATAAAATAAATAGAAGAGGAGAAAGTGGGCATCCTTGTCTTACTCCTTTGGTTATATCAATTTTTTCTGTCATTTCCTCATTTATAATTACCCTAGCTCTTTGTTTAGTATATATTTTCTCAACCATCTTTCCAAATTTTGTCCCAAAATCCATATAGTACAATTGTGTTATAATAAAATTCCAATTCAAATTATCAAATGCCTTCTGGGCATCAAGAAAAACCAGCGTAGCTTGTCTTTCAGGATGAACTTCGTAAAATTCTAAAGTATTCAGTATTATCCTCATGTTATTTTTTATTTGTTGTCCTGATAAAAATCCATTTTGATCTGGGTGAATATAATTATTGAATTTTTTTTTATCCTTTCTGCTATTATTGTTGTAAGTGTCTTACAACCTGTATTCAGTAAAGAAATTGGTCTATAATTTTGAATTTGTTGTAGGTCTGAGTCTTCCTTGGGAATGAGGGTGATGATTGCTTCAGTCCAAGTTGTCGGTATCTTCGCCTCTTCCAACACCTCATTGTAAATCTCCAACATTATCCATTGTAGTGACTCTTGTGTATTTTTATAAAATTCGACCGGAATTCCATTTGGGCCTGGTGATTTGTTGTTTTTTTTTGTTTTTTCAATGCTGTTTCTAATTCTATTGCAGTTATTGGTCTATTTAACATTTCCTTTTGTTCTTCAGTAATTTTACCCATTTTTGCTCCTTCTATATATTGTTTGACTTTATCATCTGGTATATCTTCCTGATGGTATAGCTTTGAAAAGAAATTTTGTATTATTTTCTTTTTTTCTTCCCGTCTATATTGTACTGTTCCACTTTCATCTTGTAGTTGGTGTATTGTTCTGCCTTTTTCTTTCTTTAATTTATAAGCCAACCATCGACCAGTTTTATTCGCATTTTCAAAGTAATTTTGTTTTGCTATCCTGATTTTCTGTGCCATTCCTTTTTGTGTTGTCAGGTTAATATTGTGTTTTATAATATTCCATTTTTCTTTTATCTTTTTATTTTGTGTGTCCTTCTGTAGATCACCATTTTTTTTAATTCTTCTTGTAATTTCCCTTGTTGAAGTCTCCTATCTTTATTTTTCTTTGAGTTGTATGCAATTGTCAATTCTCGAATGTAAGATTTGTAGCATCCCACAAATTTTGTGTTGATGTCTCTTCCTTTTTATTTACCTGAAAAAATGTCAACTCCTTTTCTAGCATCTGTATATATTGTTTTATCTTTACACAGTTTTGATTCATTGAACATCCTTTTCTCTGTTTCTGGCCTTTCCAGCTGTTTCTCAATCTTGGCCATTTGAAAATGGGTGCAACTCCCAAGCATGCCCCATCCCTCCATCCCTCCCCATCCCTCCTTCCTTCCCCATATATCTCCCTTCTTCCCTCCCTGCTTTCCCCATTTATCTCCCTCTGTCCCTCCCTCTCCTCCTTCCTTCCTCCCATCATATATTTCATTCCCTTCTTCCATCTATCCATCCCCCATACTTCCTCCCTCCCGTCTCCTTCCTTTCTTCCCTCCCTCCCTCCCTCCCTCCCCACACCTTTCTTCCTTCATTCCTCCCTTCCCCATATATCTCCCTTCCTCCCTCCCTTCCACCATATATATCAGTGATGGCAAACCTTTTAGAGATTCAGTGCCCAAACAGCAACCAAAACCCGCTTATGCATCATCGAGTGCCGGGTGGGTGTAGCCAATTGGCTGTGCGTGGCCAATCGGCTGGGCGTGGCTGCGGTGGTAACAGCAGACTGGGTGGGACTAAACAGTTTAATCAATTCCAACTTTGCAAGATCTTTTTTTTTTCCTTGGAGAAGTTGAAATTGACTGATTGAACCTTCCTTTTTTTTTGCACACGACGGTGCAGGCCTAAAGCGAAAAGGTTTTATAAAACCCAGCTGAAGGCCTAGGACTGGGGCGACAGCGCGTGTGCCCACAGAGAGGATTCTGAATGCCGCCTCTGGCACCCGTGCCATAGGTTCGCCACCAGTGATATATATCTTTCCCTTCTTCCATCCATCTAACAGCTTCTGGAGGCAGGTCGTTCCACTGATTAATTGTTCTCATGTCAGGAAGTTTCTCCTTAGTTCCAGGTTGCTTCTCTTTTTGGTTAGTTTCCATCCGTTGCTTCTTGTCCGTCCTTCAGGGGCTTTGGAGAAGTGGTTGACAAATCCGAACGTCCTGCTGCAAATTTGGCTGCTGGGCATGTGTCCTTCTTCCTCTTGCTTGACCAGGAGACCAGAAGCAAGTCGGCGAAGAGAAGCATCTGGAGTGGAGCTGACGGACACTAAGAGATGGGAAGGACCCAGCAGGAGCCTGATTTCCTCAGACCCCCTTCCTGGAGCCAGTGTGAAAAGCTACGGGGGATACCCTGCATTCTGCTCCATCCCTCGAGTATAATCTGACACGAATTCCATGTCCCCCTTTCTCCAGGACGATTGGACAACATCCCCGTTCTCCTCTGCCTTTGGATCACATTGCAGACAGAGCTGGTTAGGCTGAGGTTCATTAGTCCCCCTGACACACACACACACACACACACACACACAAACAAACTTTTGTAAGGAAAGAGATTTAATAAGAAGGTCTCTGATTGAAACAGTCATGACCGTCCTAGTGAGTCCAGGTGTTGCCTCTGGAAGGTGGTGTAGAGCAGCGCCCCCCAACCTTTTGGGCACCAGGGACCAGTTCCGTGGAAGGCGGTTTTTCCATGGAGCAGGGGGCCCTGGTTTCACATGCTGTCTGGATCCCACCCATGCAGGAATGGGACTTTGGCCACTTGCGCAGCCCAGTTCCTGGTGGGCCATAGATCGGTATCAGTCCACAGCCCATGATTTGGAGACCCCTGATGTACAGGAGTACAGACTCAGCCTTGCAGAAAATATGTGGCAGCTGTCAGGAAAAAACGAATCCGCTCCAGGATAACGGGAAGGGGTGAGAAAGAAGCTCAAGGCTGCCCTGGCTTGATGCTCTTTGGTGCCAGAAGGAGCAAAGGGGAGATGCTCTCCAGATTCTCCTGCTATAATCTCTCCCTGTAAAGTTGAGCTCTAACATTTCTTGTGTTGTTGGCTTCCCGACCTGGTCTACCTCGAAGGACAGACAGGTGGGAAGCCCCAAAGACCTGGTCCTCCCTAAGGGACACAGGTCCAGGATGGGAGAGAATTCGGCTGTGGGACCTACTGATCCTGGGACGGGTGGGCAGGATCTTCTCATGCCCTTGAAGAAAGTCCTGTCATCCAAGGGGAGGAAGTGGATTCTCAAGAGAAGGAATCGGCTGAGTGGAACTCAGCCACGAATCTCTGGCTTGGGTTCTTCAGAGGTCACATGGCAAGGGCTGGATTAGAACACAGAACGGAAGGGCTGTGGTAGAGTTGCTACCTTGGGAGTCGAGGCTCAGTTAAAGAGACTTTCTGGCCTCTGTTGGAAAGGGGGAAAAACCAGTTGTGTCTTTCGTTGAAGCTCATCATCTCTTCCGTGTAATAAGGAGCATCTTTGTTCGTTTCTACCAGACGATCAATCATGGTCATCAGTTCGGCCACCTGAGCCTCTCGTTCCGCCCCTTCGGCCTTGTTGTTGAAAGCCAGGAACCGGTTCCCACATTCAGCAGCATATTGCTGCAGTTTTTTATCACATACAGCTATGAAATTTTCGATAGAGGTACCTTCCAGATCCTCTTTGCGTGTGAACAAAAGGATGATGTAATTTTTGGCTTTAAGGCCAAAAATCTCTTTGATCAGCTGAGGCACCTGCTCCTCCTCCTGAGTGAAGCGACTAGGACGCATCACATGCAGAATGACGTGGGGACCCGGGGAGCAAAACTTCACGCACTTCCTCACTTCTGCAACAACGTAGTTGGGTGGAAGACTGGGATCGAAAAAGCCAGGCGTATCAACAACCACAACCTTCCTGCTGTTTAGCTGTGTGTCCTCCTTTTGACATGCTGTTGTTACTGATCTAGGTGACATGGAACTTTTAAAGACGTTGCTTCCCAGAATTGTGTTTCCCGTTGCACTTTTCCCATTTGCGCTTTTGCCCACAAGGACGATCCTCTGTTCAGACCCTACAACCCAAAGGGGAGAAGAGAGAAGAAGGGGACTGGTCAGCAGTGTACGACCGTCATAGCTTGTTCCCCCCCACCCAGAACAGTAGCTTCCACCCCACCTGAACCCCAGGACCCAAGACTTTACCTTGGATGCTTACAGTCATACGCACACCAGCCGCACAGCAGATAACCTGAGATTTCTGCGTGAAAAGCAAAACAGAATCAGCCAAAGGAGAGGCTGCATTGCTCAGGTTGCTAAGAACTCACCTCACCCAGAAGTCAAGCAAGAAATGGAGGGGGATTAAAAAAGGACCTGACTTGGATCAGATCTCCCCCCCCCTCCAGCAGGTTCCCCGAGTGGTCTTCCCACTCAGCCCTGTCTGTGACATCCCACAGGATGGACCTCACGCTTGTAGTCGCTCCCTCCATTCTGCAAAACGGCCCTCGGCCACCGGCACTGTCTCCATCAGGTCAGAGACTAGTCTCTCCTACTCGGCTCCCGTGGCCTCGTGCGTCATGGCTGATCCGCTTTGCAAACCTTACCACCAGACAACAAAAACTAGGGAGGGCAGAAGGGGATGATTGGAATTGATGGGTGGCTGGGAGGGGAATGAGGAATGTAGGTGCACGGGTTGTGGCCTGAGAAAGTTTCCAGCACCTCAAGGTGTTTCCCAAAACAATGATTGAACTGGATTGGTGGACAACGGACAATGGGTGGCCCGGGGAGGAAAGGGGGGATTATTGCTGTGCTGTTTTTAATGGCAAAACCTGAAAACTAGCTTTGCTTCTACTGTGCCTATATCAGTGGTTCTCAACCTTTTTAATGCCGCGACCCCCAACCGGCTGTAGGTCGAGGACTACTCAACCGGTCGTAAGTTGAGGATTACTCAACTGGTGCAGCACCGTTTGCAGAATGGGAATTTTGGCGGGCTCAGCAGGGCAGAGACAGCCTGGACAATTCCTATTGGCTTTGGAAAGCCAATAGAATTAGACTCTATTCAAGAGAGTCTATTCTATTGGCTTTCAAAAGCCAATAGAATAAAAGGGAGTAGCATAGCTAAGGAAAAGGGGGGGAAATGGCGGACTGTATTGTTTGGCGACCCCTGTGAAATGGTCGTTCGACCCCAAATGGGGTCCCGACCTACAGGTTGAGAACCACTGGCCTATATGGATCTATCAGGAAACTTAAACTCTTGGTAAAAGAATTTCCCTGGAGTTTCTTTGCTGCAAATGCGAAAAATCTTCAAAATCTCCAGTGATGGAGCACCCAAAACTGGTATCAGCCTATTCTACTGCCTCCTTGTTCTCCTCCTCCCCCGCTCTTCCTCCAAAGAAGGTGTCAAGTTACCTCTGCAGGCCTCCCCCTAGGATAGATGCAAGTGATCTCCTTGCTCCATTGACCGAGCCCAAATTCAGTCACAGCTGCACATCGGAATTGGTACTGAAGATTTAGGTGCACATCTTGCAAAGTGAATTGATCTTTAGGGCCTTCAGTATGGAGACTCTTCCAATTCTGCCCTGCAATCCGATATTCCACCTGGTACCTAGAGACTGAATGCTTCCCAATGGCGACTGGATCAATACCGATCTGGAAACTATTTGGGTGCACTTGCTCAATCTTGGGAGGGGGAGGTCTTCTAAGAGCAGCTTCCAGCTCCTGACGTTTCTTGAGGACTTCCATAGTCAAGGTTAACCTTTTGGCTTCCAGCAACATTAGCGAGTCAAAGAAATTCTTCATGCTCTCGGCGCTCATTTTCCACTATATTTCAGCAACAGCACGATGGCTTCCTCCACTTTTTCCATGACTAAAAAGGGTTGAATGGTTGAATCTGAAGTGCAGAGGGGTTCCCGACTTGTCCTGATCACAAGGCAGGTCAGCCTCCTTGAGGGCCTCCAGGACAGGTGGGGTTCCCCCATCAGCAAAGGTGATCAGGAGCTGGACGTTATCCTTCACGTCTTTTCCCAACAGGGAGAGCATGGAATCAAAGACGCATTTCTGGGCATGAACTGAATGGGCAAGGAAGGCCTGGGCCACCAAGCAAGTGGCATTAACGTGGTCAATGCCCCCTGGGGCGGAGAAAAATTCTCGGAGCTGCTCCTCAACCAGTTTGTCTTGCTCTGCGTCTCTTCTGCCTCCAAATCCTGGAGTGTCAATGATTGTGAGAGAATAGGGAATCCGGAAACCCTCCTGATGGTGCACCACATAGACAGTGACTTCAGACGTCCTGCTTCCAGCTTCGCTTCTCGGGGTGGTTTCGTGAATCAGTTTGAATCTGAAATTATCTCCCCACTGGACGCCCAGGATATAATTGATCATCCCGTTGATCAGTGTGGTTTTCCCAGACCATGTTGCTCCCATCATCAGGATCACTTTGTTGGGCACTTTTGGGTTCTCCTTTCCAAGCTGGTATATGAGACAGGAGGTGGAGGCATCTGAGGGGACTTTCTCCAGAGGAAGAGCGAACACTAACGGATGTGTGTCCTCCATCGGGGAGCTTCCCTGAAGGAACTGGCGGGCGACGTTGCCTGCATCTTCTTCCTCCAGTGATGTGGAGACTTCCACCTCCTCACTGGGGACACCCAGAGCTCCATTGTCACACACGGCTGACACCCGTATTCTATATGCCGTCTGGGGCTTCAGACCTTCGATGGGGTAAAACTCTATTTTTCTCCCAGTCCTTTTTCCAGTCCACTGGTCCTTCCCAACTCCAGCCTCTACCATTCTGTACTCCACTTTGTACTCCTTGACCACAACTCCTGAGGCAATGATGCTGGGATTCATCCAGGCCACAGAGATGACAGAAGATGCTGCAGTGACCGTTCTTAATTTCTCAGGAGGGCTGGTGGGAAAGGTCTTTATGGGTGGGCTCAGGTCACTGGATTTACTAAATCCAAGCTTGCAACAAGCAGCATACTGGAACTGGTACTCTGTGTTTGATGGCAGATTTTTCAAAAGGAACATCTCCCGGGCGTCCTCTGTCCTCACGGTCTTCCACTTTTCTTCCCCTGCAATCTTGTACTCTACCAGATAGCTGGAGATGGCAGCCTTTCCATATTCAGCTGGCTGAAACTTCAGCTGAATGCTGTTATGTCTCCGTTCAGTAATCTGCAAAGGGAGAGGTTTTGAGGGCAACTCAAATTCTTGCTGACCAGGCTTCTGTCTTCATAAAGGTAAATGGAGGCTCCTGGGGTCTCCACATCTGGGAGTGAGGCCACGACAAAGCGGACCTTCTCATTCGATTGGTTGACAGTGAAAAAGTCTTTCATGGATTTGGCCGCTTGGCGAGCATTGTGGGTCTTCTCCTGGTCCTCAAACCAGGCCTTGCCTTTCTTCACCCCAGGAGTGGATCTGGTGGACTTAGCTGATTCTTGCAAGAATCGCTCCTGAAGCTTGTCCCATAAGCTCAAGAGAAACGGCTCCTCTTCGTGTAAAGAAGTGAATATAAAGGAGACCACGTATCCATTCTGAGGGTCGAGAACTATTTCTTCCAACTTGTTCTGAGATGAGATAATTTGTATCTTATTTAAAATAGTCAGAAAAGATTTGACAAAGTTAATTTCTCTTTTCTTGGTGTCTAGAAATTCACGGAGTCTTTGGCTATTGAAGGGTGACCGGTTGATGGACGTCAAGATGTCCACCAGGGTCCCTTCCTCCTGCCCTCCTCCCCGGATGGAAGGTAACACTCTGGCCAGCTGTTTCTGGAAAGTTTGCCTATATTGCTTGCACAGATCCTTGAACTGCTGGATCTTCTCTTTGATCTCAGGGAAGGTCTCGGCAATGGGATCGTTGGCTAGATCATTGCTTTGCATCTGGATTTCGTTGAGTTCCTCCAAGATTTTCTCAGCATCAAAGACCAATTCTAGGCTGATCTCACGGACCATCTTAGCTGCTTTGGTGTCGAGCTTGGTCAGCGGGTAGAGCCAGACCCGCACAGGAACAGCCTTCTCCCCATCTTTCCCTAACATTTTCGGTAGAGTTTCGTAAACTTTCATGGCATCTTGGAAAGTGACTGGATTTTTCTCCAGAGAAAAATCTCCATGGAACTTGCACCTGAACTTCAGAGCATTCTCTTTGTCCTCATCATTGTATTTGACCTCTGCTCCTCCTCCGATAGATATTTCCTTCGTGACTGTAACCCGGAGACTTCCTTCTATATTTTTTATCATCTCTGTTGAAGAAACCTCTTGGTCAAAGACGAAGAAAGCCTGGGCTCCATAGAGGATGGCGGTGACCACATGAGTGGCTGTCCCATGCTCAAAGACTCCTGGATGGGAAACGTTCTGGATTCCGAGATGGCTCATTGTCAGCTGCTCATACCTGGTGGTGGTTTTGTACTGAACGGTGATTCTGGCCTGTTGCTTGGACTTCTTGGTATCATGAAGATACTTAGCTGACCCTCCCACTTCAACCAGCCCTGCCAGGACACTGGCCTTGAGGGATCCTGAAATGTCCAGGGCGGAGGCCTTGTCATCAATGCTGTCGGACGCAATGATTTCCGATTCCGTCTTGGGCTGAGGCTTGATGGTCAGGTCCTTCTGCAGAGAGCTGTAGTCCCAAAGGGTGACGCCTGCACGGAACAAGAGACAACAGGAAGATAAACGTGAAATGAGACCTTAGAAACGCCTAGAGAAGCCCCAGAATGCTGAGACAATAGAGATATCATTTTTCCTGGATGGTGACCTCATTTGTTCTGCCTGGTCATCACCCAGCAGTTTTGCAAACTACCAGAAACTCAAAAAGCTTTTGACTGAGTAGAGAGGAATGGGAACTTCTATATACCTGTTGATTTCAAGAAAGATTTCCAACTCCCTGGAGAAATCATGTTTTTCATCAGGGGTTCAGAGGGGCCTTCTGTGTTCAGACCTCCCCCCCCCCCCCAGAAAAGCACCAGCACCACAACTTTAAAATTAATATCCCTCACTTCACTATCCCGGGTAGGACCTCAACTCCTTTTGTAATCAATTTCCAAAGCATTTCAGAGAGTTTCTTTTGAGCCGAGGAAAGTTGCTGTGTGCCTGTCCAAAGGGTTGGATACGCATTCCAGGCAGGTCCTACCCAGATAGCCGTTATCAGCAGGCTGTAGATCCAGGAGCCGAGGCCTGAAGTGACCCTGTGCTGTGCTGGAGAATCGATGGCGTTGCCCTTCTCCCCCCCTCTAGAGATCCTGCAGGGGCTGCCTACCCTTCGGCCTCTCCTCCAGCTCCTACCTGGGATGAGCACATCCGTGCGGCAGTCGTACAGCATCCCCAGCTGGAAGGGGCGGCCCAGGGCTGGGGTCTCCACAATGTTTTCAGCCATGGCCAGGCTCAGCTCCTGCGTGTTGCTCCTGCAAGAGAAAAGAACCACTTGGAGGAGGCAGAGACTAACCAAGAGGGGAGGAGACAGTGCATGTCCCTCCCTGAACCAGGAATGTCCCCCTCTCCAACAATTCTTAGGAAGCTGTTCCAAAAAAGCGCCATTGGGTGCACTCCAGGCCACACCGATAAAGAGTTTGGGGAAGGGGTGTGTCTCTCACAGACCTCCAGATGCTTTGGGCAGCAGAAGGGCCACTGGAGAAGTCCGCACAGCCTACACCCCACATACTAACCAGCAAGTGCCACTTACCTGCTCCCCAAATCCACCCATGTAAAGAGTTTGGGGAAGGGGATACCTTCACTGTTAGGACCCAGGTGGGCAACACCAGGCAGCCCTCCAGAGAGTTCTTTATGTCTGTTGGGAAGGTTAAACAAATGGCCCTCCACTGACTAGACAGTCCCCCAACCAACAGCCAATAGATCAGCGGTTCTCAACCCGAGGAGTCGCGACCCCTTGGGGGGTCAAACGACCCTTTCACAGGGGTCGCCTAAGACCATCAGAAAAGACATATTTCCGATGGTCTTAGAAAGCGAGACACTGCTCCTCTATCCGTCTCCGCACAGCTTCGAGCTGGGGGCCGTTGCAGCGCCGGATTCGTTTACGTTGAGCATCTCCTAAGGGAGGCTGCGTTGCTTCGCAGCCCTGTCCGCGGAGGAGGCTGAACTAAGCTCTGCCGGTGCTGTTGCCCTCTTGGCTTCTCTCTCTGTCTCCCTGCCTGGGCGCTTCTCCAACCAGGCTGGGTGGAGCCGGCGGAGCGGCTTTCCTGCCCCCCCTCCCTGGTCAGCTGGAGCTGGGCAGGTCGGCGACCTTCGGAAGTGGGGCGAGGACAGACGAGGAGCGCTGAGCCCCGAGCGCGGTGGGTGAGCAGGCAGCATCATTGCGTCCTTGGAGAGCCCTTAGGCTTGGGGTTTACCACAACATGAGGAACTGTATTAAAGGGTCGCGGCATTAGGAAGGTTGAGAACCACTGCTATAGATTATCCAGCAAGGCCCGAAGGCAGAGTTCCAGGCATACGGCAAGGGCAGTCCTCAGAGCACGGCAAAGGTGCAAGACAAGGAGCAACTTCCAAAAGGGGCACAGTGAAACAAAAGGCAAAGGCAATTCACACCACAAGGGCCCAGTTCAACCCAAAAGGCAAAGAGCCCTTCTCAAAGCAAGACGGGGCCCAAGGCAAAGCAGGTCTGAAGGGAGAATCGTCAGGGCCAGGGCAAGCCAAGAACAGCCCTCACAGCAAGGCAAAAGCCGTCGTTGACACACAGAGTGAAAGCAGTTCTTAAAGCAAGGCGAAAAGGACTGTGATCTGAAGACAAACACTTGTTCCTGGCAAAAGTCCCTCTTCACTGCGCCTCCTTAAACATTACTCTCCAGGTGAACCTTGTGAGGAGGAGCTGGGAACCCTCCTCCCGAATAGCCAGGGTGCCGTGGGTTGACTCTGCCTTCCTCGATCAGCCTGCGCCCTCTCTTCCCCCCTGCCTACTCTTCCGAGGGTTGAGGGACCTGCGCCTGCCTCGTCCTCAAGTCGTTTCTCCTGAGTCATAAAGATTGCACCATCCCCCTGCACTGGCCCTGGCTCCATCTCCTCCTCCTCAGACCTGGCCTCTGATGGGGCCGTGATATTCACCCTCACAGACCCTCAAAGTCTGCAGACCACCTATGTGGCTGTCGCAACAGCTATGGGACAAGCAGGCAGATCCGGGACTCCTCCAGGGTCCAGGCAGTGGGCAAAGATCACGCTCCACTCCTCTGAAGGTGGTTGAGTGCCTTCGTGGGCAGAGGTGCCCATCCTGCATCGGGGGAGTAAGGACCCCTCTGTCCGGAGCAGTGGGGCAGGGACAGTTTTGAGGTGGGAACGGCCTTTCTTCCTAACAATAAACGGACCAGACAGGAACACCAATTGGTTCTTTCCAGGGAAAATGAACCCTGAATGGACACACCTCAAACAGGAAGCGATGGCCAAGGCACGGATTGGCCCCATCAAACGGCCGGGTTAGTTTTTTCCGTGTTGCAAAGGGGAGACATCATGCCACACACGGCGAGGGAGTTCAGCCCACTTAGTCAGCACAAAAGAGGGAGCAGAGATAGTCCCCGACTTATAACAGTGCAGTATGAAGTTAGAACAGCACCGGGACAAGGGATTTAGGAACATTTTTCACACTGAATGACCGTTGCAGTGTCCCCAGGGTCCCGTGATCAAAATTCAGACGCTTGGCAACGGACTCCTATTTCTGACCGTCGCTGGATCCCAAGGTCACCCGATCCCTTTTCGCGACTTTCCGACAAGCAAAATCAACTGGGGAAGCCGGATCCACTTAACGGCCGAGGGACTAACTTATCAACGGCAATGATTCACTTAAAAACTGAGGTGAGAAAGATCATCAAATGGGGCAAAGCTCACTTAACGTATGCCTCACTTCACAAGAGAAATTTGGGGCTCAGCTGTGGCGTAACTAGAGGATTACCTGTATATGACCCATCAAAACTAATCAAGGAGAAAAGCAACCTAGAATTAAGGAGAAATTTCCAGACAGTGAGAACAATTAAGCAGTGAACCACCTGCCTCCAGAAGCGGTGAATGCTCCAACACTGGAAGTTTTTAAGAAGAGACTGGACAGCCATTTGTCTGAAATGGTATAGGGTTTCCTGCCTGAGCAGGGGGTTGGACTAGAAGACCTCCAAGGTCCCTTCCAACTCTGTTATTCTGTTCTGTTCTGTTCTATTCTTAACTGAGGGCACACATCTTTCTAGCTCAGGCACGTCAAACCTGTGCCTGTTCTAGCTAACTGAGTTGCAAAGAAGGAAAGAGAAATTTGCGTAACCGAATGAATCTGTTTACAGCAGGAAGAGGAGCAGAGTCTGCTTTCCTCTGCTGTGCTTGTGGCAGGATCAAAAGTCTGGGGGGGCTTCCGGTACGGAGCGACAGCGATGGCGGCTATCCTCTAGCCGTCCAGCTGGGAAAGTGTCAGAGCCACGGAGCGCAGCGCGCATCAGCTGGCCCGCGGCTCGGAATTCCCTTCCCGGGCAAAGGGAAGGGACAGAGAGTACAAGAGTAGAGGTAGAACCCCTGAACCCTCTCTGGATTTAATTCTAGAGGGGGTGAAAGGAGTGTTCCCTCGGAGCTCTTGCTGTCTCCACCTCCCAGCTGTTTTTGCTTCCTAGGAAGCAAAAGAAACTGCCGCTTCTATCTCCGTGCTTATAGAGAGTTGGTAAGTAATTCCTAAAAAACGGACAGAGCAGTTTAAAGGATTTTTTCTTATATAATTTAGGTGTTTATTTTTTTTATTTAGTTCTGATTATTTCTCTTTTTTTTATTACTGTGGAGAAGGAATTAAGATGGCGTTTTGAAAGTGACGGAGTTTTTTTTCCCTTGTCTTTTGTTTCACTTTCTCCTTTTAAGGACTGGACTTTACTTTTGCTTTTGGTATTGAATCCTCTTTTTTGATTTTTTCTTCTTGGTCTTTTTTCTCTGGATTTTCAAGGATTATAGTGTTTTTGCTGCCTCTTTTAAAAGTAAAAATTTCTCTCTTTCCCCCTCATCTCTTTTTTTTTGGGGGGGAAAGGGAAGTGAGAACTGTGTCATTTAAAATGGCTTCAAAGAGACAGCCGCCTTCTACAACATCCAAGGTGATTTCCTCCCCTATAACTTCTACTGCACAACCACAACAACAACTTAAACACGCACCACCGGCACAGCCACCACCCTCCCCTCCTTTGCCTGGACTTTCAGCACAAGAGGTTAGAGGTATAATGGGAGAGGCTGTAGCTCAAATGAGAGAGGAAATGAAGCAATTTTCTACACAGCTTAAATCAGAAATTAAATCTGACTTCAAAGAAGAGATAAGTGGGATAAAGGATCAATTGGAAAATAACAATAATATTTTGCGACAAGATATACTTGCAGCAGTCTCAGGTTTGGCTACAGTGGTGGTTAAGCTGGATGCAAGACTCGAGGAAGTTGAAGATAAAGTTGATTCCTTTGATGATAAAATTCAAGATGTGGAAAGGAAGGTGGAGACTTCACAAGAAGATATTCTGATGTTTCAGTATAGGCAGATGGAATATGCCTTGAGGATTAGAGGCCTCAAGGAAGATATGAATCAAGATCTGATGGAGGTGGTCCTTACTGATTTGGCTGTGGTTTTGGATATGGATAAAGGAGAATTACGCAGAGAAGTTGAAAAAGTGTACAGGCTTAACTCCTGGATTGCTAAGCAGAAGAATTTGCCTAGAGATGTGGTGATTTATTTTACGAAGAAGTCTCTGCGTAATGAGATCATACAAGCCTTTTATAATAAAAGATTTCAGATAGCTGCCCAAGATGTCATCATACTAAAGGAAATCCCATCAAAAATTTTAAGAAGCAGGAAAGATTTTGCTTTCTTAGCTAATGAGCTTAAAGCTAGATCGATGCCATTTAGATGGGAAATCCCGATGGGTATTGTTCTGAGCCATGTGGGGACACGTTATAGATTGAATACGGTTGATAAAGCTAGAGAATTCTATACTTCAGTCCTAGGTGCAGGCTCAATTTTACCTGTTCAGAAATCCCTGAGTGGCAAAGGGGCGGAGCAGCAGTCTGAGGCATTAGGTTTGGTTTCTGCTGGGATGCTGCAAGCTGAATGGCAACGCCAGACGGAGGTTAAAGAGCAGAGAATGACTCGTGCAGCTTATAAACGTAAAGAGAAGGAGCAACGTAAGAAAGAGGCCAAAGAGATTTCTCCTGGAAATGTATCACCGCCGGTGGGAGGAGCAAGACCCAAGAGTCATGCAACACATGTTGCAATTTCAGATCTCCAAGGTGTCTTCTCCAGGCTGCGGGCCAAGGGAGATGGCAAAGTTTTTGACCTGGAATGTTAATGGATTGAATTCTCCTCAGAAAAGGAAAAAAAATCTTTTATTATTTGAAGCAACGTAATAATGATGTTATTTGCTTACAGGAAACTCATATTTTACTTAAGGATCAGAAATATTTAGTTAATGCCCGTCTGGGATCTCACTTCGTATCTTCTGCTCCCGGGAAGAAGGGGGGAGTTGTTATCTATGTTAAGCACAATCTACCAGTTTGTCTGGTGGAGTCTGACCCCCAAGGGAGATATGTGATGGTTGAATTGGGCTTATATGGTAAGAAAGTACTTATAGTGGGACTATATGCACCAAATCAGCAACAGGAACAATTTTATAGACTCTTACATGAAAAAATAAATCTTCTGGACTACAGATCCGTGGTACTAATGGGGGATTGGAACAGTGTCTTAGATGTACAAAGGGACAAAAAAGGTTCCTCTCCTCTTCTAAAGCAGGCAAAATTACCTAAAGCCTTTTTTGATATGAAAGAGGACTGGGAATTACGGGACTATTGGCAGGAATGTAATCAAGAGGAGAAAGACTTTACCTTCTTTTCAGATAGACACCAATCCTTCTCAAGAATTGACTTCTTCTTGATTACAACGGACTTATATAATAGAGTAAAGAATGTCAAGAATTTCCCTAGGTCTTTGACGGATCATAGTCCAGTTTGGATGGAGTTGACTCAAGAAAAAGAGGAGAGAAGATCCTGGAGGGTGAATGAGAATTTATTTAGACAAGAAAAAAATGTTCAGAAATTAAAGGAGTGTTTAAAGGATTATTTTGCTTTGAATATAGTAATAGTAGTAAAGTTGGAAGGGACCTTGGAGGTCATCTAGTCCAACCCCCTGCTCGGGCAGGAAACCCTACGCTATTTCGGACAAAGGGCTGTCCAGTCTCTTCTTAAAAACTTCCAGTGTTGGAGCATTTACTGCTTCTGGAGGCAAGCTGTTCCACTGATTAATTGTTCTCACTGTCAGGAAGTTTCTCCTTAGTTCTATATGTATAAGGGGACTTCAATGTCAATGGTATGGGATGCAGGGAAAGCATTTACGCGTGGGATTTTGATAAAAATGAATAATTGTCATAAGCAAAAACAGATTCAGAAACGTAAAGAATTGGAAGATGAAATTAAATTAAAAGAAAAGTCTTTGATTTTAAATCCTTCTGATGAAAGTATTAAAGAATCCTTAAAGTTGTTAAGAACACAATTTAATATGTTGTTAGCAGATCAAGCTGCAACCAATTTATTGTTTATGAAACAAAATACATTCTGTAATGCTAACAAGCCAGGGAGATGGCTGGCTTATCAATTGAGAAAGAAACAGAGACAGAGAACAATAGATAAAATAAATTACAAGGGTAAATTAGTTTCTCAGAAGGAACTGATTAAGAAATCTTTTTTGGATTATTATCAAAAATTATATAAATCTACTAATGTGCAAATTTTAGAGATAAATAAATATCTAAGCGAGGTTAGTTTCCCTAAATTGACAGAGGATCAGAAACATGAAGTTAATGGTTTAATTACTAAGGAGGAAATTTCGCTAGCAATTCAACAATTGAAACCAGGGAAAGCACCGGGTACGGATGGGTTAACAGCTGTTTATTATAAAGTCTTATTGGAGGAGATGATTCAACCATTAGGTGATCTTTTTAATGGCATTTTACAGGGTCAAGAGATTCCTCCCTCATGGCGTACTGCTTTTATATCATTGATTCCAAAGGAAGATCAAGATCTTACTTTACCAAAGAATTATAGGCCTATATCTCTTTTAAATGTGGATTATAAGATATTTGTAAAAATCTTAGTAAATAGGCTTATGAGGGTTGTGCACTACCTTGTGCATAAAGATCAATCTGGGTTCATAACTGGAAGGTACATGAAAAATAATGTCAGACAAATTATTAATTTATTAGAATATTTAGATAAAAACAACCAAGTTCCTGCAGGGCTGATATTTTTAGATGCTGAAAAAGCCTTTGATCAATTGAATTGGCATTTTATGTTAAGAGTAATGGAAGAGATGAATTTTGGTGAAAAGATATTGCAAGCTCTTATGGTAATATATCAAAAACAAACGGCACAACTTATCGTTAATGGAGGCTTGTCAGAGGTTTTTACAATAGAGAAAGGTACTAGACAGGGTTGCCCATTATCACCGTTGCTGTTTGTCTTAACACTGGAAATACTGTTGATCAAAATTCGAGAGTCGCAGGAAATTAAAGGATAGAAGTTAATAAAAAAGAGTATAAGTTAAGAGCTTTTGCGGATGACTTGGTTATCACTTTGTCGCAACCTACTTATTCTGTAGTAAAATTATTACAGTTGATTCATAATTATGGTTTGGTTTCGGGTTTTAAGATTAATGTTAATAAGACTAAAATTTTACCTAAAAATATGACTAGTCGGGAGAAGCAGACTTTGGTTAATTTGACGGGTTTTGAAATTGTTAATAAGGTAAAATATTTGGGGGTGATGCTATCTGTTTCTAGTGCAAAATTATTTAAAAATAATTATGAAAGGTTGTGGGTTAGGGTACAGAGAGACTTGAAGAATTGGGAAAAGTTGCAATTATCCCTCATGGGAAGAATTGCAGTGATAAAAATGAATATTCTACCCAAGTTTCTCTTTTTGTTCCAAATGATACCGATTTTGAAGAATGAGATCAATTTAACTGAGTGGCAGAAAGGCCTTAATAAATTTATTTGGGCAGGGAAAAAGCCAAGGGTTAAATTTAAAATTATGCAAGATTTCCGTGAGAGGGGAGGACTCAAGGTGCCGAATTTGAAATTATATTATGATGCGGTGGTTTTAACATTAGTTAGTGACTGGGTAAATTTGACAAATTCTGATATACTTCACTTAGAGGGATGGAATCTACTTTTTGGGTGGCATGCCTATTTAATATTTAATAAAAAAATGGATTGGGCTTTTAAATCTCATATCTTAAGAACTTCTTTACTTAGGGTTTGGAGAAAATATTATAAAAGTGATTTCAAAGTACCATTATGGGCTATACCTTGGCATGCAATAGAAGGAATAAAAAGAGGGGTTAAAATGGATATGGTGTCCTATAGACAGTTACTTAAATGGGATGGACAAAACTGGCAGTTAAAATCACGGGAAGAGTTAGCACAAGAAAATATTATTTATTCTTGGTTCCAATATAGGCAATTATTAGACAGATGGAAGATGGACTGTAAGGTGGGTTTTCTCAGAGAAGATGAAAATCTTATTAAGCAAGTGAAGGATCAAAGACAAACCCACATTAAGAGGATTTATGGGGTTTTAGTTGAATTGGATTCAGAAACGGAACTAATTAAAGATTGTATGATTAGATGGGCGCAGAATTTTGGTGAGCCAGTTCCATTGGACACCTGGGAAACTATTTGGGTGAGAAATGTCAAATTTACACAAGCACAGAACTTAAGGGAGAATTTTTATAAAATGTTTTATAGATGGCACCTTGATCCACAAAAAATGTCTTTTATGTACCCTGACTTACAACCTAAATGTTGGAGATGTGGTTGTATGGACGCTACTTATTATCATATTTGGTGGTCGTGCAGAGAGATAAAAGCATTCTGGATTAAGATATGGTGGAATATCCAGAGAATTTTTAAAAGGAGGGTAAAATTTACTCCACAATTATTTTTGTTAGGTATAGTTATTGATTGTGATACAAAGGAGGTTATATTGATGTTAAATTTGATTACAGCTGCGAGGCTGTTAGTAGGACAATATTGGAAGAAGGAATCTTTGCCTACATTGCAGGAATGGTTTCTTAAAGTGTCTCATTTGGCGGAAATGGCAAAGATTTCGGCTTTCTTAAAGGGTCAAACGCAAGAGAAATTTCTTGCTGTTTGGGATAAATGGATAAAATTCATACAATTTAAATTTGATATAAAAAAATACTATATAGTTTTTTCATAATTTTTAACTTTATATATATATATATATATATTCTATTTTATATTCTTTTTTTTATAAATATAAATTTTTTTAACTTTTTTTTAATTAAGCCTATATTCTGCTCTGGGAGGCCCTGGGGGGGGAAGGGGGGGTTTGGGTAGGGGTGGGGGAAGGGGGGTTTTGTTGGGTAATGTTTGTTTTTTATTTGTATATGTTGTTTTTTGTTTTTGTATTGTCTTTTATTTTCTGTAAAATTTATAAAACTCTTTAATAAAAAAAAAAAAATTCTGGGGCTGGGCAGTGTAGCGATGTTTCCGGCCACAGGAGCGCCGCAACGCCCCCACCCCACTGTGGGCAGGGAGGTCTTGACCACACAGGCCTCCGACACCATCACCACCACCACCCCAATTCCAGAGAAGCCTGGTCTTCTCCCCCCTTTCCCGCTCCTACTGGCCCTCTCTCTGCCCCATAATATCTTGAGTCCCCTTACCTTCCCCTTCCTTTGCAGCTGCTGCCTAAGCTGTGACAAGCCCCGATGCCAGATTCGGGCTAGGAAGCTGCCCAAGGAGTCTTCCTGCAGTCTGGGTGTGACCTCTCTGATTTTCACTTTCACTTTCGCTGACAGGAAAGGGCGGGGCCTCGAAGCAACTCAGACTTGTCAATTTAATGATCAAAGGCCTGGAGACTTACAAAAAGAACGGCTGCAGGACTTGGGTTTGGCTAGCGTAAAGAACATAAAGAAAGGGGCGACATGATAGCAGAATTCTAGTATTTGAGGGGCTGCCCCAAAGAAGAGCGGGGGGTCCACCCATCCTCCAAAGCAGCAGAAGGCAGGACAAGAAGCAACAGATGGAAACTAATCGAGGAGAGAAGCCACCTAGAACCGAGAAGAAATTTCCTAATATCTGAGTCCCCTTACCTTCCCCTTCGTTTGCAGCTGCTGCCTAAGCTGTGACAAGCCCCGTTGCCAGATTCGGGCTAGGAAGCTGCCCAAGGAGTCTTCTTGCAGCCTGGCTAGGGTGAGGGTGTGACCTCTCTGATTCCCACTTTCACTTTCGCTGACAGGAAAGGGCGGGGCCTCGAAGCAACTCAGACTTGCCAATTCAGAGAGGCCAATGTAATGATCAAAGGCCTGGAGACTTAAGACATAGGAGAAGAACGGCAGGACAAGAAGCGACAGATGGAAACTGATCGAGGAGAAAAGCCACCTAGAACTGAGAAGAAATTTCCTAATAGTGAAAGCAATTGCAGTAGCAGGGCAGGCAGATGACTTATTGCAATGTCAGGCTGAAATGGTTCGTTTGTGTGTGGCTAGATCTAAAAAAAAAAAAAAAGCTTCAGGTTGAGACTAAAAGAGTTAGGGATGTGCAGATTTTAGAAACTAAGGTATCAGATGTAAAGAAAGAGATAAAGGTGCCCCCTTGCCGGCTGCAGCAGCTGCTGTGTCTGGGGATGGGCTGACTGCTTCTGCTGTGCCTGGGGACATGCAGCCAGTTGTGAGGCAGAAACAAAGGGGAGGCTGTCAGCCCCCAAGGAGGGAAGGGATTTGGAAGGTCTCTCTGTAAATGTGAGGGGAGAAGTAAGTAAAGAGAACGTGGCAGGATGTGCAACAGTTGTTAGATACTTTGTTGACTCCTGAGGAAAAGGGAGAAGTGGAAGGCTGCTGTTAGGCAGTGCTTGAAGGATAGGTTGCCAGCTGTGCGGGATATACAGCCAGAGATGGAAGCCAGGGCACCAGAAAAGGACCCTGAATGGAACGCACAAAATCCAGCACATATGATTTTGTTAAAGGAATCTCAGAATCTAGTGGTGGAGGCTCTTCGCAAGGCTGGAAAGCCTCCTGTGAATATGTCGAAGCCTTCTTTGGTGATGCAGGAAGCAGATGAAAGTCCGGAAAGTTTTTTTGCAAAGGCTGATTGAGGCTTATGAGCTTTATACACAGGTTGATCCAAGGAGTGCAGACAATGTGCGAATGTTGAATGAGAGATTCATAGCGCAGAGTTATGAAGATATAAGAAAGAAGTTGCAGAGGCTAGAGGGAGCATTAGGAAAGAACACTACAGAATTGTTGGAGGTGGCTAGGAAGGTGTTTGTTAATAGGGATAAGGTGGAAAAGCAGGAAAGAGATGCTAGAATGCACAAGAAGAGAGAGTTGTTGGCTGTGGCATTGCAAGGAGGGATTATGCTGGGACCCAACCAGTGTGCTAATTGCAAGAAGGAAGGTCATTGGCAAAGAGAATGTCCAAAGAGACAGATACGAGGTGGAGGTTGGAGAGGAAGAGAAGGCAGAGGCCGTGGAGATGTTGGCAGTGGGCCCCCCATGCACTCCCCCTTCATGGGTAGAGGGCAGAGAGGGGCTCCAGGGATTGTAAGAGATGGTTCGAGGAATGTGAGAGATTGGAATAGAGACAGGGAGATTGAAGGAATTGGATTGGCAGGGACTAACTGGTCAGATTGACGGGGACCTGGCTTGGAGGAAGCCCCCCTGAGCCATTGGTTACTTTAAATATAGGGGGCAAACAGACAACGTTTTTGGTGGATACTGGAGCAGGCAGATCAGTTGTGGATTTGAAAGATGCTTTTTTCACAATTCCTATTCATAAAGCTAGCCAGCCGTTGTTTGCTTTTGAGTGGGAAAATCCAAATACAGGGCAAAAAGCACAGTATACCTGGACCAGGCTGCCACAGGGCTTTAAAAATTCACCTACCCTGTTTGGCACAGCCTTAGCAGAAGATTTACAGCGTTTTGTGCCCCGACAGGGGGTTGACACACTTCTGCAATATGTAGACGATGTGCTGGTGACAGGCAGAACTGAAGAGACATGCTGGGAGAACACAGAATCTCTTTTACATTTACTGTTGCAGTGCGGCTATAGGGTTTCCAAAAAGAAGGCACAATTAGTCGGACGGGAGGTGAAGTATTTGGGATATGAGATTGAGGAAGGGCATAGAGCTTTAGGCTGGGAGAGGAAACAAGCTGTGCTAGCTATTGCTGAACCCCTTAATAGGCAGCAACTGGGGGGCTTTTTGGGTTTGGCAGGGTTTTGCAGGATATGGATACCAAATTTTGCTCTATTAGCAGCACCTCTTTATTCAGCTACAAAGGGAGGTGATAGAGAACCTTTTGAATGGGAGGGAGAACAAAAGAATGCCTTTAGGGAAGTGAAACAAGCCCTCACATCAGCTCCAGCTTTAGCCTTGCCTAACTTAGAAAAGCCTTTCAATTTGTATGTTGATACCAGGAAGAATGTTGCCTTGGGGGTGTTGACACAACAATTAGGACAGTGGCAACGCCCGGTGGCTTACTTATCTAAGCAATTAGATGGGGTTGCCCAAGGCTGGCCACATTGTCTGAAGGTTCTTGCTGCTATAGCAGTCCTTTTACAGGATTGTAATAAATTGACCTTCTCATGTCCCATAAGTGTCCACACCCCTCATGCAGTTCATTCTATCTTGGATAATAAAGGGTACCTGTGGATCAGCAGTCAAAGGCTTTTTAAGTATCAGGCAATGATGATTGAACACCCTCAAGTGAAATTAGTGGTGTCTAACCGGTTAAATCCTGCCACCCTATTGCCCACAGAAGTGGATTCAGAACATAACTGCTTGCAAGTTTTGGAAACTGTATACTCAAGCCGTCCGGATTTATCTGATATTCCTCTTCAGGATGCTGCCCTGAATTGGCATACAGACGGCTCGAGTTACATGCAGGATGGGTTTCTGGATATGCTATTGTGAATGATGAGGAAGTGGTGGAAAATAGTCCACTAGGAGCAAGCGGCAGTGCTCAAGTAGCAGAATTATGGGCATTAATTAGGGCATTGGAAAGAGCTGAAGGGGAAACTTTGAATGTTTGAACAGATAGTAAATATGCTTTTCTGACTTTACATACTCATGGTGCTGTGTACAAAGAGAGAGGATTTAGGGATTCTGCGGGCAAGTACAAAAGCCAGCAAAGGTTTCAGTTATGCATTGTAAAGGGCCATCAGGGGGGAGTATGGGGGGAACTGAATAAGCAAGTGGAAAAACTTAGGGACTATGTTGTTGAACAAACACCTCCTAAACTAGTAACAAGATGTCATCCCTTTAAACCAGGGGATAGGGTGTGGGTAAAACATTGGAAACATAAACAACTGGAGGGCAGATGGAAAGGACCTTATGAAGTAATAATGGCCTCTCCTTTAGCTATAAAGATTGCAGAAGCTAAATCTTGGATTCACTGGACCAGAGTGAAAGCGGCTGCAGAACCTCTGTGGACAGTAAACAGGGATCCCAAGGTCCCCACCAAACTCACTCTTAAACGTGTTTAGTATGTTTAATGAATATTTTATTGTTTGTATACCAGATATTATATTAGCACAAGTGTATCCTGCACAGATATCTACGGCTGTCTGGCTGAAATTCAACCCCCTGCTAAGCCACACCCGGAAGCTGGCTTTCTACGCACGGGAGAAGAAAGGATGAAAGGCTTCCTTCTGCTTTTATGTAGTGCTATTGTTGCATGTAATAATGTTTGTCTTTCTAATTTAGGCCAATGGAGCAAGCCAGAAGAAGCTCCCCGCATTATCCAATCATATGCTATAGGCACTGGCACTTGCGAAGGTCACCCCCCCATTGGATTTTCCCCAGAATGTTGGAATGGTATCTTGCCTCATCCTTGTCAATTTCCTCAAGCATTTGACAGAATAGTTAAAGAAGCCTGTATGACAAGACCACCTGTCAATCCCGAAGCCTGTCAGTATGTTGGGTATATTCTTAGGAAAGGCATATGTGTAAAGGCCCCATATAAGAAGCCTCTTCCTCCTGTTACTCTGGAGTGTGGGCCTCCTTTAGTCTGGGGATGGGAGCGGGTCACCCTAGTCTCGCAGTTGAAGACGGGATGGAAAGGGACTTGCATCGTACATGTTATCCCGGTGGAATTTGGAATAACTATCCAAAGACCCCCGAGGAAGCGCCCAGAGAGAAAGCGAAATAAAAGGTCCCAGCAGAATAAGGATATGCCCCATCCATTGGAGTCAAGGATGCAATATAATTTGTGGGTCCAATTGACTAAACTAACCAACACAACCGATGTTTGCCTTTCTGAAGCATATGACATGGAAAATTTGCTGTCCACATGTTTAATACCAGTGTGTGTTCCAGTCACAGCAGCTAAGGAATTCAGTCAACATGGGTTTAAAGAACACATAGGCTATGAAACAATGTACAACTGGGGATACATTTCCAAGTTTTTACAACTGATGCTTTAGCCTTACATACTCCTAATGTAACCATTCCAGAAGACTTACAATGTGCACATGTCACAGGATGTGAACAAACTACACCTTTACCACACTGTTTGAAAGTGAGTCCAGAAAAGGTAAATTGCACATCCTTCCAAACAGTATCTTTTGGGTATGCAAACATATGGTTACCTAAAGGGTGGTTCTTCACTTGTGGAAAAGACACTTTTAATTACATTCCTGCTAATCTAAGCACATCGTATTGCTGTCTAAGTAGACTGACTACCTTTCTACCAGATAGATCACTTTTCACCTCCCCTAACACCACACGTTACAAAAGGGCAGAAGTTTTACTCTTCTGAACGCTGCTGAATACAATGCTTTGGCTGTCTCGGTGGTGGGAGTTCCTGCACTTGCTCTAAGGGCTCATGTCAATATAAATTCTGTGGCCTGCAACTTGGCTAAAACTATAAATGCCACTTCAATAGCCTTGTCTGCTATCAATCAGGAAATGATAGAATTACGTAAGGCAATTTTGCAAAATAGGGCAGCCATAGACTATCTTCTACTCTGCCAACACATGGGATGTGAGGCCTTTGAGGGGATGTGCTGTTTTAATCTATCAGATCAATCCCCAGTTATAAATAAGCAAATTAAAGTGCTCCATAAAATGGCATTGGATCTGCAAATAGATTCCCTGGGAAATTGGTGGAGTAACGTATGGTCCTGGCTTCCAATGGGTCTTATTGGAAACATTATAAGAGCAGTGGTCATCTTTATTGCTATTCTGATCAGTAGCTGTTGTCTTCTGCAATGTCCCTCTTCAATGATGCATAACATAACACTACCTAAACGAGTGTCCCTGCTTGCAGAAAGAAAAGCAACTGCTCAAGTCACGGCCATGTGGGAATTCCAGAAACAGGAATATAACAACATACATACATCAGACCTAAGTGTTACAGGATGAAATTTATCTGCAAAGATGAGAGAAGTCTCATCAGGGGGGAATAAAGTGGGAAGCTGGAAAAATACCGATTGTCCGACAGAGATTGGGGGTGAAAGGGAGGTTTTCCTGCTTACTAAACAACCCTTAAATTAGAATGGCCAGACATCCTGTTCTCAACTTTGCACATGATATATTGCAAACTGTTTATCACATGGTGTCTTGAAAACTGCTTAACACTTGAAATATTGCTAAAAGCATTCCTATGTTAAAAGAGGAACTATAGATTATAACCATGTCTAGTAACTTTCCTATGTTAGAATAAGGAACTATAGAATGTAACCATGTATGGAATATATCTCGATCAGGAAATAACTGACGTATTACGGGTTATAAAAATAATCATCTACGCCCAGTCGGGTGTTCAGACTCTTTAGCCATGATGGCTCTCTGAACCTGCGCAATAAACTTCCCTTTCCTTGAAAGAGCTGACTCAAGTCTTTCATTTTCTACAACATTTTCTGGTGCATTGGCCGGGAAGGTTCTTGAGTGAGGCGATGTTTCGCTGAGGACGGCTGGCCCCTTCGGACCTGCTGGTAAGCCATCTCTGAACAATTCTCCAGGCGCCATGGGGGTGTGTTTCCTCCATGCGTGGCGCGCCTGCGCGGCACCGCCCCCCGGAGGCGCGCTGTCGCCCGACGCGCGGTGCGTGTGCGCGGCACCGCCCCCCCGGAGGCGCGGCGCGCCCCCGGAGGGGACAAAATGGCAGATCGCCGCCTTTGGCGACCCCCGAAAAGAGGTCGATCGACCCCAAATGGGGTCGCGACCCATAGGTCAAGAACCGCTGTATTAACTGAAGACTCTGCCTGGAGTTGAGCAGAGGGTTGGACCTCCAAGGCCCTGTCCAGCTCTATTCTGACTGATTGGTTGACTGATTGAGAAGGAAGTCACACACGGACATGCCTGCCCACTTCCTCCTTCCTCCCAGCCAAGCACAGCACGTTTTCAGGGGAGCCAGCAGAACCAAAGTTGTTTCTCTCCAGGCACAAAGCCCCTCCCATTCCCCCCCCCCCAGCACAGAGAGCAAAGTCTGATTCCTCTGGGAAGATCTTGGAATCTCGCTGGAAAAATTCCAGCTCTCCCCTTGTTTGGCTGTCTGGACAGAATTCAGAAGCCTTCCCGAAAAGGAGCAGCCTCTCTCCTCAAATTTCCTGGAATATCTCCCCCCTCAACAACACAGGTGCATCTGTGTCACATCTGTTGCTAAATCCCTCGTCCTGTGGAAACTGCCTTTCCTAACATTGAGGGTGTCCTATCCACCCCCTTAGCGTTTCCCAGAAAGGAGGCACCACTTGCTCTCGTGTAAAAGCAGGGAGCAGCCCAGTCCAAGACTGACCCGCTTTCCACCAGATGCCCAGGAATAGCCGTGCCCTCGCCCGACTCCACTCCGCTGCCACCGCAAATGCCAACTCGGAGGTCTCGGCGCTTCTGGGATCCTCACCTGGTTGGAGGAGTCAGGAATCTCTGTTGGCAGGTGGGACCTACTGCTCTCTTTTGCTGCTTCCCTGCTAGATCTCTCCATCCTTTGAAACGCTGGTAGGGTTTATGATGGCGTTTATGATGGGAACAGAGTCCAGAGATTGTATGAGATTGCGTCTCGTGGCAGCCCAAAAAACTAATACAGTACGAATCATGCTTGTATAAACGGAGGCATAGAATCCGTATCACACGAAGGATTAGTACCGCTTTCTAAAGCCTTAGTAAGGCCACACCTGGAATAGGGCATTTACTTTTGATCACATTATAAAAAAGGTTTTGAGACTTTGGAAAAAGTGCAGAGAAGAGCAACTAAGTTGATTAAAGGCCCAGAGACTAAAAGATGAAGAACAGTTGCAGGATTTGGGTATGGCCAGTCTAGGGAAAAGAAGGACTGGGGCGGGGGGGGGGGGACATGACAGCAGTCTTCCAGTATTTGAGGGGCTGCCACAAAGAAGAGGAGGGGGTCAACTTATTCTCCAAAGCATCTGAAGTCAGGACAAGAAACAATGGATGGAAACAGCTGTCCCGCGGCTCGAAATCTCCCTCCTGGGTGAAGGGGGGGGAGAAGAGAATCACCCGAATAGAGGTAGAGGTAGTGTAAAAATATAAAAGCCTTTTGGATTAAGATATGGTGGAATATTCAAAGAATTTTTAGAAGGAGGGTAAAATTTACCCCACAATTGTTTTTGTTAGGTATTGTGATTGATTGTGATACTAAGGAGATTACATTGATGTTAAATTTAATTACAGCCGCAAGGTTGTTAGTAGGGCAATGTTGGAAGAAGGAATCTTTGCCTACTTTGCAAGAGTGTTTTCTTAAAGTTTCTTATTTGGCGGAAATGGCAAAGATTTCGGCTTTCTTGAAGGATCAATCGCCAGAGAAGTATGTTGCGGTATGGAAAAAATGGATAGATTTTATACAACATAAGTTGGATATAAAAAAATATTACTTAGTTTTTTAACAATTTATATTTAAAATGGAATATTTTAAACTGTGGCACACCGGAACAAACTATAACACATATAGTTGGAGAACGTCTCCTCATTAACTTTGGAGGCAGCCCAGATTGTCTCACCGCAGTGACACCAGAAGCAGTTTGATGGTTGGCTTCCTTAGATATCAAAAGATACCATCTATCCCATTGCAATTCTATGGCACCATGTTATGGAAGTCACCACTGATCTTCTCGGCCTGGGCAATGGAATGGTGGGACTTCCTTTTCTGCCTCTCTCGTCTTCCTTCCTTCTTCTGTCTTCCTTCCTTTTCTCCTTCTGTTTTCCTTCCTCCTCTCCTTCCATTCTTATCTTCCTCCCTTCCTCCATCCAACTTTCTTTGATTCCACCCACCCACCCACCTTTCTTTCCTCCTCTGCCTCCGTCTTCCTTCCTTCTTTGCCTCCCGTTTTTCTTCTCTCCCTCTTATCTTCCTTCCTTCCCTCCCCCATCCATCTCTTTCCTTCCCTGCCTCTCTCATCTTCCTTCCTTCTCTCATTCCATTGTCTTCCTTCCTTCATCCAACTTTCTTTTGTTGCTTCTTCCCATCCATCCATGCTTCGTCCTTTTCTGCCTCTCATCTTCCTTCCAACATCCATCCATCCTTTATCCATTTCCTTCCCTCCCTGTCATCCTTCTCTCCCTCGTCTTCCTTCCTTCTTTCCTTCCAGAATGGCTCCGAGGGGCTTTCCCTCAAAATAGGAATACAGATTTTTTAAAAAAAAAAAAAAAAAAAAAAGAACGAAAAGCTCCAGACAAATCACCCAACAGGCAACCACTAGGCCCCACAGCCTTGCCAGTTGCAGAATAGGGTCCAGAAGAGGGAGGTGGGAGTCACGTGGCCCGTGTGGGGGGACCCACTGCGGGTGAGGGCGCTGCGACCCACGGGGGAGGGA
>NW_024100259.1:0-72407 GCF_016545835.1 Crotalus tigris
GGCCCATCACCCCAGGGCGGTATGAAGTACAAGATATCCTGGATTCGCAGGTGAAGGGGGGTAAACTTTATTATCTAATCTTATGGAAGGGATATCCCCTGTCCGATGCCTCCTGGGTGTGGAAGGGGGATGTCTTTGCTCCCGACCTGATTCGTAGATACCATAGGAAATTTCCACGCAAACCTGGGGAGGGGCCGAATAACTCTTCATGTGCATGACAAAAGGCCTTACTCATCTTAGTATGCTTTCTTCCAGGGGGACATGTGGTGAGGGGGGCCGAATATCAGACCCAGCGCACCACCCACCCTCCAGTAGCCCCGTTACCGGCTCACACAATGGCAACATTGGAGAGGCCCCAACAGCTGATCCGGCGGGTCCGCGTTTCGCGCCGCCATTGCAACCACCAAGATGGGCAACCGGGATTCCTAGAGCAGCAGCTCCGTGTTTCGCACTGCTCTTGCAACCACCGAGATGGGAAACCGGGATTCCTAGAGCGGCAGCTGATGAGCCCATGTGACCAGCTAGGATGGCTAGTAATTGATATACTTAGATGACTAGTAACAACAGCACGGACGAAACGTGGCGAACGGAGGGGAGGCTGCATCGTACTTATGTTTATTGGACTTCCAAGTGTCGCTGGGTCTGTCATTAGTGGACGTTGGAGCAGAGGACTGGACGGTAAAGCAGAGTGTTTCCGGCTTTGTTCATTTCACTTCTATGTGTGGGGCGTGGACTGGGGCAGGAGAGCGCAGCATTGTTAATTAGGTTATTGGTGGGGTGTGGGTTATCAACTGGGGTTGAGCGAGGCGAGGGTGGAGTATAGTCGTGGGTGGTAATTGGGGGGTGTGCTCTGGGCGTGGTAGGTGGCTGTATTTAAGGCACTGGAAGGAGGTTACTTCCAGTGCTAACTTTATGTCAACACAGTGCATTAAACTTGTTGACTGTTCAACGTTCCTGTTTCTTGGCTTTTGTGAAGCACTACCAGGACGTTCTTACACTTTCATCTTAATTACAGAGATTCTACCTGTTGTGTCCTGAGCCTGCTGAAGCATTCAGCAGGCTCAGCAATGTTGCAAATGGTCCCGGGCAGACCAAAAGCTGCCTGGGACCAGACTGGCTGTCGGCAGCCTTGCACGCATGCGCAAGGCGCGAAAACAGCCAGCTTCCTATTGGCTGACACTGTCTGGGTTCAGGACTCTATAAATGGCCTGCGTGCCATTTTGCTGTTGCTGGTTGTAAGAAGAGATCAATAAAGAAGCTTGTTTGTTCACCATGTGTCTTTGCTTAATACCTCAACCTTGCAAACATAAAACTACCCGATAGTGATTGTTGCAATTTCCCCATCTACAAATGTCCCATTATTAAGGAAGGGCAAAGAACTGCATTTCATGGCTCTGGATTGGAAGGGACCTTGGAGATCTTCTAGTCTCAGGCAGGAAACCCTATATTGGGGTCCCCAGTCCCTGGATTGTGGCCTACTATTGGGCTGTGGCCTATTCGCAACCGAGCTACGTGAGCGGCCAGCCAGTGTGTGTGTGCAACTTGCACAAGTGGGCTTGCATGCATGGGCATATACAGGTCAACTTACAATCAAGCTGTGTGTGCCAGCCCGCTACTTGTACAAGTCAAGCTGCATGCATGTAGCCCTGTTTCCCCCTCCCCCCAAGCTGCCCTATACCATTTCAGACAAATAATTGTCCAATCGGGAGGCAGATTGTTCCACTGGTTAATTGTTCTAATTGTCAAGAACTTTCTCCTTAGCTGTAGGTTGCTTCTCTCCTTGGTTAGTTTCCATCCGTTGCTTCTTGTCCTGCCCTCAGGCACTTTGGAGAATAGTTTGGCTCCCTCTTATTTGTGGCAGCCCCTGAGATATTGGAACACTGCTATGACAGCGATTTTAGACAATTTTAGTTGAACTGATCTGCCTCTGACCATCAGAAGCAAAAATACCAAATTACAACTCAAATGGCAAAATCCACTCGGCATGAAACCTTGTTGAGGCTGTTGTCATCTCAAAATCTGTGTAAAGTCATTTTTCTGTGTCAGGGAACGTGGTGCCCAGAAGCTCACTCAGATTACAGTGTGCCTCTGAAAGCCATAATTAAGGAATACAGATAAATGAACCTCCTCATTTAATCTGTGGGGTGATCATAAAGTAAACTCAACCGATGTTGGATGATGTAACCCTCAAGAGAAAGACTTTTGAAAGAGATCTGTTTGTTCAGAACTTGTTGGTCCAGTTAAATAGTGAATAAAAAAAATGATCGGTTGACTGATCATACCTGTTGAAATGGTATAAGAGAAGGCATCGTGGTGTACGTGTCACCTATTGTTAAAAGAACTACAGGGCAATATAGAGCTCACGGACCAAGAAGAAAGCAAATTAAGCTTTAAGACAATTTTCTTTGGCCAGATAGGGGAAAAGAAATCCCATCTCTGATCTCAGGACCTTTCCACCATGGAAACGATATTGGGCCAAACCCTGTGGATGTTGGTATTTTACTTTTGCATTTCAATCACATTGTTATTCCTCGGGTGGATCCTTTACTATAATATCATAAGCATGCATCTCCCGCCAGGAATCAGCCAGGGGACAAAACTGCGCCTTCTCTATTTGTAAGAATTCTTTTCGGACTGGTAAGTCTCTGCCTTTGGACTCTAGCTTTGCTTTCAGTTGGTTCGGCTGAATGGCACAGTCCTACACTTGGTGTACCTGAGGATGCACAAGCAAGCTCAGAGAGCACCAAGGACCCCTCCTTTCAACCCTGAGCTCCAAATATTCTCTTTTATTAGAACTCACTCTGGATAGCATCTAAACCAGTGGTTCTCAACATTTGTGTGACGGCGACCCCCATCACACAAACGTGCCGTGCATGCGCAGCGCGCATGCGCGGTGGCGCCCCATGCGCTGTGCGGCGGCGCCCCCATGCGCGGTGCGCATGCACGGCGGCGCCCCCTGATGGGGGAAAATGGCAGATCGCCTTCTTTGGTGACCCCCGTAAAATGGACGATCGACCCCAAATGGGGTCGCCACCCATAGGTTGAGAACCGGTGATCTAAAAAGATCCTTTGTGTGTTATTCTTTGGTTTCTTTCTTGTCTTTCCCCTGTGCAGGCCAGGATTCTGGATAAACTTGGCATCTGCCATGAATTTTTCATATGGAGGCTCCTTTGGAATGGAATACATCCCAGGAAACCATCTGACTTGATTGTCAAGGAAATGCTTTTTGACAGAGTGCCGGTGATGGACTGTTGTCCCAAAAGAGCAAGTCCAGAGAACAGACGAGGACTTGTCTGGATCCACGGAGGAGGAGGCTTGTTTGGAAGCCCCAGTAGGTTTTCCAAATAATTGTTTGATTGATATGAAAGAAGGACGGACAAATGTTTGGCTTAAGGCAGTGATGGCGAACCTATGGCACGTGTGCCAGAGGCGGCACTTAGCGCCCTCTCTGTGGGCACACTTGCCGCCATCGTCAGCTTGCACAGGTCCATTAGGCCACCACTGGCACCCAGAGCGGCAACCCCACCCAGCACAAAGGAGGTGAAGCAGCTGGCTAGCAAGCTCAAAGTGAGGTGGTAGAGCACGCCCCCATGCGTCGCTGGCCTGTGTGCGGGGGCTGATGGTATCAGGCAGCAGCCGCTCCGTCTCGCCTTGCCCTGCAGCAATGGCACCCCCGCCCTACCCACGTCCTTACCCCTCAGGACGAACCTCCTGCCAACGCCACATCCACCAGAGACCCCCTGGATCTCCCCCAATTCTGCCAGCCCCCACAGGCATCCCCCCACAAGCAACATCAAAATGGCCACACCCACCCCAGCCATGCCCACTCAATCTGCCATGACCACAGCAGCCACACCCACCCAGTGGGCTACGCCTACCCCCAATGCGGCCTTGGCACTTTGCGATGAATAAGTCGGTTTTGGATTGTGGTTTGGGCACTCGGTCTCTAAAAGGTTCGCCATCCCTGGCCTAAGGGGTACCCTGATTCTTCTGCAGCACGCCAAGGACCAAAGGGGAAAAATGCATGTGCTCAGATAAAAACATACAAGTTAGGGGTGGGAGAAATGGGACATTCTCATCTGAACATCAATTCAAACAATTCTTTGTGATATTTCAGGATCCCACGAAAGGCTGTGCCACTTCATTGCCCGGCAAAGTGACACTGTGATCGCATGCATCGGGTAAGTGAGCTCAAGCTGACTTGTGTCACAGAAGGCACAAAAGCCAACTGCCATAACCTCTCTCTCTCTCTAGACCAGAGGTTCTCAAAGGGGTCGCCTAAGACCATCGGAAAACACATATTTCCGATGGTCATAGGAACCTAGACACCGCTCCTCTATCCATCTCCGCACAGCTTCGAACTGGGGACCGTTGCAGTGCCAGATTCGTTTCTGTCGAGCATCTCCTAAGGGAGGCTGCGCTGCTTCGCGGCCTTTTCTGTGGAGGAAGCTGAATTAAGCTCTGCCAGTGCTGTCACCCTCTTGGCTCTCTCTCTCTCGCTCTCTCTCTCGCTCTCTCTCCCCGTCTGGGCGCTTTTCCAACCAGGCTGGGCGAAGTCTAGTCCTAGACTTAGAACAGTTCATTTAGTGACTGTCCAAAGTTACAATATTTAAGAATACAGCCCCAAACCTCTTATGCAAACAGAATGCATCCTGTCAGTTGTAGGACAAATAACATGAGCAAGCATTTTATTTCCTCCCTGGATACAATTCCTGCAGCTGCAGAAAAAGCAGCAAAAATAGAAAAAAAGGAGAGGGAATGTGCATTTCATTAATGGAGAACAAAGCAACTGGGAGTAACTCAGACTTAAGAGGAAAATACTGAAATAGGCTCAAAATAAATAAAAATAAAAATAGTTGAGACTGAGCGAAGCAAACTGCCAGAAAGTGGATTTTACTACAGAAGCCAGACAGAGAAGTGATTCAGCAATGACTTCTGGACTAGCTAGTAAAAATCACCTAAATGCATGGTACAATTTATACTCTTTTTCCTATTTTAAGTTTTGATGAGATTTATAAGAAGTTTGTTCTTCTTAATTTCCTAGCTTGGTTTTTTTCCCTTTCAGCAGGATTGATTAATCCTATGACCCAGGGAAGGAAATAACTTGTTGATGAGGTTTTTGTGTATCTAGGTTAATCTTGTTGTAGGCGCTGGTGTGTCTGGGGTTAATCCTGTTATTGGTTTCTATGTGTATATAGGGCAGTGGTGGCGAACCTATGGCACGGGTGCCAGAGGCGGCACACAGAGCCCTCTCTGTGGGCATGCGTTCTATCGCCCCAGTCCTAGGCCTTCAGCTGGGTTTTATAAAACCTTTTCGCTTTAGGCCTCTGCTGCCATGTGCAAAAAAAAAAAAGGTTCAGTCAATTTCAGCTTCTTGCAGGAAAAAAAAAGATCTTGCAAAGTTGGAATTGCTTGATTGAACTTTTTAGTCCCACCCAGTCTTCCGTTACCACCGCAGCCACACCCAGCCAATGGGCCACACCCACCCGGCACTCAACGATGGATAAGTGGGTTTTGGGTTGCAGTTTGGGCACTCGGTCTCTAAAAGATTCGCCCTCACTGATATAGGGCAAGTCTGTCAGCTTTCTTTTGGTTTGTTCAAGGCTAGTCCTTATCACAGGTGGGGGAGGAAGAGAGAGGAGAGGAGAGGGGAGAGAGAAAGAGAGAGAGAGAGAGAGAGGGAGAGAGGGAGAGAGGGAGGGAAGGAGGGAGGGAGAGAGAGAGAGAGAGAGAGAGAGAGAGAGAGAGAGAGAGAGAGACTCTTCTCTGGAATTTTTGTTTTTTGGCTTGACTTTTCTAAGAGAGGGAAATGGATGTTTCTTTTGGAGCAGCCTTTCGTATTTGTAATAGTTGGTTTCTGGGCCTAGGCTTTCTACCTCTTTTCCTATTGTTCCTGCCTGTTTAATATTTCCCAAAGGTATTTCTTTTTCATGGGTATCTAGATGCTAACTTCTAATTATTGATTGAATCAATGATCCATCACAGCCATGGAGCAAGTTTCAGATTAACTCTGGAGTTCAGAGATCTCAAACCAGGAGTGGGGAACCTTGGCTCTTTGATGACTCGTGGACTTCAACTCCCAGAATTCCTGAGCCAGCCTGGCTCAGCTTGGAAACCTCTCCCTTTCCCCTCAGCATGGCTGCCTCAGGAATTCTGGGAGTTGAAGTCCACCAGTCATAAAAGAGCCCAGGTTGCCCTCCCCTGTCTTAAACGGCTCCTCCGTGGGAATTGCATCCCACGAGGGAAGCCGAGCGAGGGATTTCCTTTGGAAACAGGCCTTTGTAAGTCTAATCAGACAGGCTAAAGCTGACAGCTGCTCTTTGCTAAACTCCCCCCCCCCCCAAAAGCAACGTTGCAAAAAGAGAAACCAGTGAAGGAGCCAAACGTTTTCCTTCAACCTTCTCCAGAGGAAAGAGGAACGCGACATCCGCCAGGCGTTTTTTCTCCAAATTGGCACCCAAAGCAAAGGGAAAAAACTGTTGCGGAGTTTTGAAAAACTGCCAGGGCTGCTGCAACCCTACCCAGAACAAAGGGTCCCCTGCAGCCCAGCCTCATCCTGCACAGACGCCATGACGCCCGCACACTTACTTGTCCAAGATGAAGTACAGATCGAAGCCCCATAGCAGGCTCTCCTCTTGCTGCCTCCCTCGCCCATCACAGGGGACCATCAGGGTGTTCAGAAAGGAGGGGAAAAGGCTGTCTGGAGGTGGGGTTTTGGGTTTTTTTTTTTCACATTTCCCTTCTGCTCAGCTTTCTCTCTGATCCGTTTTCAGGGCACCTCTGCCTTGCGCTTCCAGCACAGCACAGCCACTGTCAGCCAGACAATTGGCTATTTCCGGTTCCTGTTGCTTTGCTTTGCCCCAGATTTGAGGAACATGGAAGCCTCCTCCCTCCTCCTGGCCCCCTCCCCGCAAAGGAAAGAGCCAAAATCCAGGGCTGATCTTGGCGCTTCTGCTGAGCCCTGACAGCCCTGCAGCTCCAGCCGTCTCTCGTTCAGGCTTGTGCAGTGCTGCCGCCGGTTCAGCTCATTCCCCTCCCCCCACTACCACTTCTAGGATGGTCCCGTACCACCTGCCACAGGTGGTACGCGTTTCACCAGCTGAAAAGCCCTGTGCTGAAATACTGACAGCCATAAGGAACTAACAAGGATGCCGCGGGTTACTTCAGAGTAGTTTACAGAATTACAGCTAGTCTTTGACTTACAATCACAACTGAGCCCAAAATTTCTGTTGTTTTGTGAGACAGTTAAGTGCCCTATTTTATGTCTTAACATAAAATGCCACAGTTGTTAAGTGAATCACTGCAATTTTGTTATGTTAGCAACGCAGTTGTTAACTGAATCCCACTGACTTTGCTTGTCAGAAGGTCACAAAAGGGGATCACATGAGCCTGAGACACTGCAGCTGTCATAAATATCAGTTCCCAGGTGCCCTAATTTTGATCATGTGACCACAGGGATGCTGCAACGGTCATGTGAAAAACGGTCCTAAGTCACTTTTTTCAGTGATGTTGTAATTTTCAACAGTTATTAAATGAACTGTTGTAAGTTGAGGACTGCCTCTATTGGTTGTTGCATGCTGCCCAGTCTTTTTGGGGTGGGGCAGCTATAATTTATTCATCTTCAGAATAGGAATGCCAGTGTATTTCTAAGATTGTATTTTGACTGACTGTTGCTTCAGATACCCCTTGGCGCCAGAGCACCCCTATCCAGCTCAACAACTCAGCTGCTACACTGCCGTATCACATTTTCTGAAGAATGCGCAGGACTACGGGGTGGACCCGAAACGGATCGTGCTGGCTGGCGACAGCAGCGGAGGCACACTTGTTGCCAGCACTGCTCAGCAACTTCTGATGACAAAGGACCTGCCACAGCCCCAGGCCCACATACTAATCAATCCTTACCTACAATGCCTGGATGTAAATTTACCTTCTTACCAGCAAAACCAGTCCATTCCCCCCTTAGTCAAGAAAGAGGCTGTTCGTCTTGGCACAATGTATCTCTCAGGAACCAGTGCTGGGGTCAATGAAATTATGGCCAATGCCCATGTCCCGCAGGAACTCATGGCAAAGTATCAGAAATGGATCAGTGCGGAACATATTCCGGAGGAATTTAAAGGCCGGGGTTACGTGCCGTTTGTACCTGGTCCATTTTCAGAAGATCTTTTCCAAAAATACAAAACAGTTTTCGACCCCATATTTTCCCCACTCCTGGCAGAAGACGCCGTCATCCAGCAGTTTCCAGAGACTTTCCTTTTAACCTGCGAATATGACATTTTCCGAGATGATGGCTTGCTCTATAAGAAGAGGCTGGAAGACAATGGTGTCCCTGTCACCTGGCTTCACCTCAAGGACGGATTCCATGGCATCACCTTGCTGATAGATATGGGGTCAATCCAGTTTCCAAGTACGAGGAAGAGTATGAATAGTGTAATCCAATTCCTAGAACGATTCTAGAAATCAAACAACCTCGTTCCTCTTCCTTGTTCATCTAGCCCTTACCTTACAGATCTGGATCTGAAGAGGTTATACCCTATAATTTCATTCATCTGTCCTGCTTAACTGACCTGAAGATGGTCCACCAACCCTTTGAAGAGACACATCCTTGCCCTCTCCAGCTCGTTCATAGCCCACCACTCAGGTAGCCTGGTGTCAGGCTGTGCAGGAAACTGTGGTTTTCCCTCTTACTCAAAAAACAGAATTTCCCATATGACAATCTAAGTGGCACAGAGGAACAGTTGGGTGAGTGGCCAGACGTCTAACTTTTGCGCTCTCCTTCTCCCTATAGTCAGGACAGTGGTTCTTTGGAATATCAAACTGTTGTGGAAAAAACCACGATACTTACATCAGAAGAGAAGACCACGAAGGGTTGGAGAAAACAGGCTTTATTTGTGCACAATGGTTCAGAGCATTCACATGACAAATTCTGAACCCTGAGCTATTCTCAGGGAGTAGTTCTTATAGCATTAACCACCCACGCCTTAGCCTTAGGGTGGCTCTTATCTACCTTTGACACACTAAAACAGAGAAGTTTATATCTTGAAGCTACATAAGTAAAAGGAGAAGTTCACACAAACGGTTGTCTTACCACACCTTTCTGCACGGGTGCTATCTTACAACATCTGTGACTTTTAGTTGACACTGACACTTCTTGTAAAATGGTTTCTACATAGCATGAACACATCTCTATAATTATGACACACAGATTATATGATTTAGGTTACATTGCACAGCCAAACTTAATATTATCTATTAACTATTATCAGCAACAAGCATTTCTATTAAGATATAGATATATTTTGATGAACTTTGCCTGCCCACCTCAAAACTTATGGAGAATGTTGAACATGACAGCACAAGGAAACAAAAGCCCATCACCAGCCATCAACATCCCAATGAACCAATAGGAAGGCATCACATAATTGCGACTCACAGAATAGCCCAAAGTGCATATAGGTAGTCCTTGACTAACGATAACAATTGAGCCCAAAATTTCTGTTGCTAAGTGAAACATTTGCTAAGTGAATTTGCCTCATTTTACGACCTTTCTTGTCACAGCTGCTAAGTGAATCACTATAGTTGTTAAATTAGTAACACGGTTGTTAAGTGAATCTGACTTCCCCATTGACAGAAGGCAGCAAAAAGTAATTACATGACCCCAGGAAACTGCAACCATCATAAATATGAGCCAGTTGCCAAGTTTCGGAATTTTGATCATGTGACTCTGGGGATACTGCAGCGGTCTTAAGTGTGAAAAACGGTTATAATCACTTTTTTCAGTGCCGCTGTAACTTTGAACAGTCACTAAACGAAGTGTTGTAAGTCAAGGACTACCTGTATTCCAGTAAAGAGAGGTTTCATGAGGATGGGCTCGGCAAGGGTTTGAATGCTCAGAACAGTAAACCTCTGGTCCTGGTGACCGACCCAGATTGGATCTTGCAACGTTATCCTGGGAGATGTATATGTGCCTTCATTTGTCATGGAAAACCCAGTGCAGCTCTTTCAGGAGACCATTATTCCCACAGGCAGACCAAAAAATGAACGAAAAAAGGGAATCAGCCCCCAAAAGCTCTGGAGGCCTATTGTGCTAGCCTCCCCCTCACCCATTGGCATAGGTTCTGTTTCCTAACAGGACCTTGCCTTGAACCGTGCCTTCCTCTCCTCTGTCTCTGAAGAGGCGTTTCTCTCCAAGAAGACTGATGCAGTAAGATCTTAAGGGACCTCTCCTTGTTGACGCTTCCATCTCGACTCTTCCTGTATCCGCTTTCCTTGCTCCCCCTTTGCTTTAGCTGCAGGTGGTCCCCGGTTGCTGAGCTTCTAGAATAGTGACAACTGACTTCATGTAAACCTTTTGAGCTTCAGTAAAGACTCAAGCAACAAATCCCAGTCTGTTTCATTTCTATTTCATTTCAGATTCATTTCTGCCCACCGCAAAGGGCAAGGAGAGAAAAGGGGAAGGTGGCGCAGAGGTGTTGTAAATGGCATGGCTATGTTGACAGAATGGGGTATGTGGGTCCGTGTCTGTGTGTGTGTTGGAAGGGCACGAACTAGCAAGCCCCTTTGGTGGGCAGAAGATTGTCAGTCCCTCATGAAACGGTGTGTGTGTTTGTGTGTCCCTGTCCGCAGCTCCTCTGCGATCAGGGACTGCAGGGGAAAAAGTCAGGGAATTGCACAGCCGGTGTCCAAATGGAGGCAGAGATGCTGACACAAACATATAGTTTTATATAAATAAACATATTAATAGTAAATAAGATAATCAGGCAAACAGCAGCATATCAGGTAAATCAACGTATTATGAGGTAAATTATAGAGGGCACTCAGAGGAAAAAAGGCGGGAAACAAAGAACCTCCCCCTTTTCACTCAAGGTAACCAATCAAAGCTTAGATTGCCTCATACAGTAGCCAGCCCTCTTCAACCAATCAGCTATAACTGTGTGTTCTGATTCATTGTCCAACCCTTCACTGCTCCTGCTATTAAATTAAATATCTTAAAAAAGAAGAGGAAAATGTGGAGAGGAAAGATGAACCAAGCCCCAGATTCGTCCTCAACCTGAATTAGGCAAAACAGCAACTGCCTCATCGGACAAGCCAGAATGGGTCTGTGAAAACCCAGGTAGTCCTCGACTTACAAATGCAATTGAGCCCAAAATTTCTGTTGCTCAGTTAGACAGTTGTTAAGTGAATTTTGCCCCATTTTACAACCTCTCTTGCTGTGTTTGTTAAATGAATCACTGCAGTTGTTAAGTTAGTAACACCGTTGTGAATCTAGTTTCCTCATTGACTTTGCTTGTCAGAAGTTCACAAGAGGTAATCACATGATTCCGGCACACTGCAACTGTCATAAATATGAACCATCCAAAGAAATATCTTGTCTAGTTTAATGAAGAGAAGGACTAGGTGTCACATGATAGCAGTGTTCCAATATTTCAGGGGTTTCCAGAGAGAAGAGGAAGTCAGTCTATTCTCCAAAGCACCAGAAGGCTGGACAAGAAACCATGGATGGAAACTAATCAAGGAGAGAAGCAACCTGGAACTAAGGAGAAACTTCCTGACAGTTAGAACAATTAATCAGTGGAACAACCTGCCTCCAGAAGCTGTGAATGCTCCAACACTGGAAGTTTTTAAGAAGAGACTGGACAGCCATTTATCTGAAATGGTATAAGGCAAAGGTCCCCAATCTTTTGGGCACCAGGGACTGGTTCCATGGAGAGAGGTTTTTCCATGGACTGGAGGGTGTGTGGTTTTGTGTGCTGCCTGCATCCCATGGATGGGCCGTTGCTTGTTTGTGTGGCCCAGTTGCTGGCATGCTGCAGCCTGGTACCGGTCCACAGACCGGGGGTTGGGGACCCCATATATAGGTTTGCTGCCTGAGCAGAGAGTTGGACTAGAAGACCTCCAAGGTCCCTTCCAACATTATCATTATCATCAGCAGCATCCAAATTTTGATCACATGACTGCGGGGATGACGTTATAACTTCAAACAGTCACTGAATGAACTGTTGTAGCTTGAGGACTACCTGCACTTGACTTTGCAGAAGAGTTTCCTTTAAGCCAAGCAGCCTTTCTCTCCTGGAATTCCCTAAAGTTGTTTTTAAGAGGGACAACAGGATGGCACCAGGAGGAGGAGACTTTGCCCCATGGTGGGGGGAAAGGGCCACTCCCAAAGGTTTCATGTAGAGCAAGGGTGTCAAACTCAATTTCATTGAGGGCCTCATCAGCATTATGGTTGCCCTCAAAGGGCCAGTTGCTGACTCCTTCTCTCCCTCAGGCTTCCTCCACAGAAGCCTCACTTATGCCATCCCCTTCTCTCCTTCAGGCTTGTCCCACCGACATCTCTCCTCCCTATTGCCTTCTCTGCTCTCTCACTCCTCCTTTCTACCCAAACCCCTCCTTTTTATATTCTCCTCTCCCCCATGCGTTCACTCACTGCCTGGCTGGCTTTTTCACACAGCACTCATTGACTGGAGCTGCATGTGCTGATTCTGGGGTCCCTGCCAAGCCACGGCAGCCTCACAGCTCCAGCTGACTCTTCCCCTGAAGACTGCGTGCAGCTGCCAGCCACCCCGAGGCTGTTGGAAGCCCCAATCAGCTGGAGCCACACGGGCCGATCCCAGGGCTTCAGCAGAGCCCCAGCAACACTGCAGCTCCAGCTGATTCTCCCCGGGCCTCTCTGGTGCTGCTGCAGCTTCAGCTCACCCCCCTCCCACTACACACTCTATTCAGACTGTGAGTTAAAAACGCCTTCTTTAAATCAAGTCAGATAGATAACTCAGTAGAAATGGTTTCATAACAAAAAGAAATATATTTTGATCAGAAAGATTACAAAGATTACTTGCATTCATGCTGTGTTGTTACTTCTGGAAATTACATCTTTTGTTGATTCCTACAAGTAAAAGGATGCTGCTCTCTTCCATACCATCTTTATAACTGCGCAGGCTCATTGGGTGACATCTGATAGCCCATGCTTCTTTCAGACAAAGACATTCCAATCTGACTTGTGTCCAGGAAGTCTCCCAATGCCCTTTAGAAACTCCTTCCACTGACATACTGATACATGCTCTCTAGTTAGGGTTACATAGAGCTATACGAGGTTACATAGAGCTATATGGTTCAGAATATTGCCGGCTTGGAAATTTATATTTCCACTACTAACTAGCTGAAATAGCAAAAAACATAGCATTAAGGCAGTGGTAGTCAACCTGGTCTCTACTTCCCACTAGTGGGCATTCCAGCTTTCCTGGTGGGCGGTAGGGGTTCAATCGAGCCGTTTAAATTTTCGGAACCATCGAGCCCTCCGATCGGCTCACAGAGCTTTCCAGAAGGCGTGGGGTGTTAGCCTCAGCTGTGGAATCCCGCACGGAGCTCTCGGAGGCCAGAGAGCCTCGCCGAGGCGCGCCGTTGTTGCGAGGCTCCAGTCGACTTCCTCGACGATCCGTATCACAACAGAGGCTGCGCAACAAGATAAAACCGCAAGTGCCTCATTTTTGGCTCCGGGGGGTGGAAATTAAAGGCACAACAAACAACAAGCTTCCCCTCAGGGCCCCTCAAGGCTGGGAAGGCCTGGCCAAAATACAAGCGGCTGCTAATTTTGGCGCGGCTGCCATTTTGAGAGCCACACAGAGCCCTCAGTCATAGAGGTTTCAGGCATCTCTGACAAGAACCAGGCTCTCTCTTCATCCTACTGTGACAGGCACTGATCGGGGCAAACCAAACTCCACTGAGCATTCCCTCAAGACCAAGGTAGAGGCCATGTCTCAAAAAAAGAAATACGCTTGTGGCTATTTGCCAGTGTATCTGAAGATGGGTTTCATAGAATCTGTTGTAAATAAACAACACCCAATGTATTTATGTGTCATAAAACATTATCCAATGAGGCAATGAAGCCAAGTCGATTGCGAGAACATCTTTCTACAAAGCATCCAAATGATAAGGACAAGCCCATTGAATATTTTCAGGAAATATATAAAAATTTCAAAATCGTTCAACAATCGTTGCATCATTTAAGAAACACTCTGCAGCGAACGAAGATGGATTAATTTGCGCTTATTGCATTTCACAATTAATTGCAAAAAGTGGTAAAAGCTATAATATTGGAGAAACAGTAATAATACCCTCTACAAAAGAATTTATTTCAACAGTAATGCATCAGGATATACCTGAAAATTTAAAAACGTTGCCCCTAAGCGATAGCACAGTAAAGCGACGAATTGATGAAATGGCAGTTAATGTTGAAAAAAACCTGATAAGTATTCTCCAAAATATTTCATTTTCTATGCAATTGGACGAGTCTACCACTGCAGATAATAATGCTTAATTGATGACATATGTATGTTATTTTGATGAAAACAATACATAACAAGAAGAAATGCTATTCGCAATAAATCTCATTACAGATACAAGAGGATTATCTATATTTAATACTGTGAAATCATACTTTACAAAAAATAATATTCCTTTGAATAATATTGTTGCACGTGCTACTGATGGAGCACCATCAATGGTAGGTTGTTATCGTGGATTTGTTGCTTATTTGAAGGAAGAAGTGCCAAATGTTTTATGTATTCATTGTGTGGTGCACAGACAACATCTTGTAGGAAAACATCTAAGTACAACTCTCCATTCATCATTAACTATAATAATTCGAGCCATAAACAAGATCAAATCCAAACCAAAAAATGATAGAATGTTTCGACAACTTTGCCAGGACAATAATGAAGATTTTATTACGTTACTTTTGCACACAGAAGTTCGGTGGCTGTCAAAGGGTACATCTTTAGCATTATATGATAGTGTCATACAATTTTTGGAAAGTAATAATGAGACCAATCTGTGTCAACAGTTAAAAACAGTAAAGAATGATGCCTTTTATTTGGCAGATATTTTCAAGAGGTTTCATGATGTCAATTTGCAGCTTCAAGGAGCTAATAAGACTCTTATAGGTTGCCAAAGTATTGTGTCATTATTTATTGACAAACTTGAACTACTTCGTTATAATCTATTGAAGAGAAAATTTCATCAGTTTCCTGAATTATCATCTATAAAAGATGATGTAACTCCAGAGGATATTGACAGAGTCAGTAGCCACCTCAACGAACTTAAATTGGACATGGAAAAACGATTTGAAGATATTTTGAAATTGAAGGTGTATGACTGGATGAAAAATCCTTTTACCGCAAATATTGAAAAGGCTGATATAACTTGCCAAGAAGAACTGTTAGAAATTAGATATGATGAAGAAAGTAAACATAAATTCGATAGTGGTGGATATGAAAACCTATGGCAAAGTAAAAAAATGCCTGCCTTATATCCAAATATGTGGAAAATGATATTCAGTTTATTGATACCTTTCCCCTGCCTCCTATCTTGTGGAATCAGGCTTTAGTGCTGTTAATCATATTATGACCAAAGAAAGAAACCGCCTGAATATTTCCGAAAGAGGAAACCTTCGTTTGTTCTTTACAAAAATTGTGCCAGATATCCAGTATTTAGTTTCGCAGCATCAGCCTCAGGGATCTCATTACTAATTTAATTAATTAAATGTAATTTCATCAGAGTTCCTGTTTCTATAGTGGGGCAAAAAGGTATTTAGTCAGCCACCAATTGTGCAAGTTCTCCCACTTAAAAAGATGAGAGAGGCCTGTAATTGTCATCATAGGTAGACCTCAACTATGAGAGACAAAATGAGAAAACAAATCCAGACAATCACATTGTCTGATTTGGAAAGAATTTATTTGCAAATTATGGTGGAAAATAAGTATGTGGTCACCTACAAACAAGCAAGATTTCTGGCTCTCACAGACCTGTAACTTCTTCTTTAAGAGGCTCCTCTGTCCTCCACTCATTACCTGTATTAATGGCACCTGTTTGAACTTGTTATCAGTATAAAAGACACCTGTCCACAACCTCAAACAGTCACACTCCAAACTCCACTATGGTGAAGACCAAAGAGCTGTCGAAGGACACCAGAAACAAAATTGTAGACCTGCATCAGGCTGGGAAGACTGAATCTGCAATAGGCAAGCAGCTTGGTGTGAAGAAATCAACTGTGGGAGCAATAATTAGAAAATGGAAGACATACAAGACCACTGATAATCTCCCTCGATCTGGGGCTTCACACAAGATCTCACAAGAACGGTGAGCAAAAATCCCAGAACCACACGGGGGGGCCTAGTGAATGACCTGCAAGAGAGCTGCGACCAACGTAACAAAGACAACCATCAGTAACACACTACGCCGCCAGGGACTCAGATCCTGCAGTGCCAGATGTGTTCCCCTGCTTAAGCCAGTACATGTCCAGGCCCATCTGAAATTTGCTAGAGAGCATTTGGATGATCCAGAAGAGGATTGGGAGAATGTCATATGGTCAGATGAAACCAAAGTAGAACTGTTTGGTAGAAACACAACTCGTCGTGTTTGGTAAGTAATTATTATTACTATTTTTTATTATTATTTTTTTTAATTTTACAATAAAAACCCCCTTCCCCAATCCCTCCCAACCCACCCCAAAACCCTCCCCCGTTCTTCCCAAAGCTGAATACAGGCTTAACTAGATCTTAAAAGAAAAAAAGTTTTAAACCCAAATAAACCTTAAGCAAATATAATTACACACAATAAACAAATTGTAAAATACTTTAACTCCATTATATATAAGAAACAAAAAGAGGAAAAACAAAAAAGAAAATAAAAAGAAATTAAAAAAAATAAAAAATTAAAGAATAATAACAATTACACTTCTAAATAATATCTTAAACTTATATAAATTATTCAAAAGCTAGATAATATTTTCTTATATCATACTTATATTGTATAAAATTTATCCATCTTTTCCACACCGAAAGATACTTCTCTTGCGATTGATCTTTCAAGAAAGCCGAAATTTTTGCCATTTCCGCTAAGTAGGAAACTTTAAAAAACCATTCTTGCAAAGTAGGCAAAAATTCCTTCTTCCAATATTGCCCTATTAACAACCTAGCCGCAGTAATTAAATTTAACATTAAAATAATCTCTTTATCATCACAATCAGAAACAATACCCAACAAAAACAATTGTGGAGTAAATTTTATCCTTCTTTTAAAAATTCTTTGAATATTCCACCATATCTTAATCCAAAAAGCTTTAATACTTTTACATGACCACCAAATGATAATAAGTAGCAGCAACCACATCTCCAACATTTAGGCTGCAGGTTTGGATACATACGAGACATTTTTTGTGGATCAAGGTGCCATCTATAAAACATTTTATAAAAGTTTTCCCGTAAGTTTTGGGCTTGCGTGAATTTAACATTCCTCACCCAAATAATCTCCCAAGTATCTAATAAAATTGGTTCATCAAAATTTTGTGCCCACTTAACCATACAATCTTTAACTAGCTCTGCTTCTGAGTCCAGTTCCACCAAGACACCATCAATTCTTTTAATATGGGTTTGACTTTGATCTCTAATTTGTTTTAACAAAGTCTCATCCTCTCTAAGCAAGCCCACCTTATAATCTATCTTCCACCTTTCCAATAATTGTCTATACTGAAACCATGAATAAATAATATTTTCTTGTACTAATTCATCCATAGATTTTAATTGCCAATTTTTACCATCCCACTTAAGTAATTGTGTATAAGAAGTAATATCCATCTTAACTCCTCTCCTTATTCCTTCTATTGCATGCCATGGAATAGCCCATAATGGAATTCTTGAATCACTTCTATAGTATTTCTTCCAAACCCAAAGTAAAGAAATTCTTAAGATATGAGATCTAAAGACCCTATCAACCTTTTTATTATAAATTAAATAGGCATGCCATCCAAAAAGTAAATCCCATCCCTCCAACCCTGTACTCAGCTCTGGGAAGTGGGGGAGGGAGAGGGGGGGTTCGGGTGGGTGGGCTTTGGGGTGTATACTGTAATTTTTATAAAACTTTTCAATAAAAAAAAAGAAAAGGTTTTATGTTCTCACAGTCTTTAGCGGAATTGTAGAAATTTCATTTCTCCATCTAATCCAGTTCTTTCTCTTGTCGTCTGCTGTCTCCTGGTTTTGCCACGCCCACCTTCCAGAAGCCCCAAAGGTGATTTTTCAAGAGGCAGCTGGACTTTCACAACAAAGTCCAGTTGCCTCTTGAAAAAGAACCTTTGGGACAACCGTGACCTGGATGACTGAAAACCTCCATGGACATCCATTATCCAGAACTTTTTTCCCTCATTATTGTTATTTAATGGGGAACCCCAAATATTCTCAGAGAGTCTACTTCTAAATAGTTTGGTGTGAGCTCTAACCATCTCCCAATCTTTATTCCAACAGGATCTGAATGGAAAAGTGTAACAGAGGGGCAACTATGTGGGAATTTCTCTGAAGAAACTGAGCAGGAACTCTTTGAAGAGAAAGTCTGGAACCGAATTCAACCCTCACACCAAGAAGGAAGCCAACAAGAAGAATGGATCGATAAACCCCTTCCTTGTTCCATTGGAGAGTTCCATCAAATCTCACTGCAGCAAAAAAAAAAAAAAAAAAAACCAGGAAGGAGAGGAAAGAAATGGATGTCTCAGTGATCCCTGGGAAATATCTGCCGAGATTGAATCCCAGAAAAGTATTTTGGGGAAGAACACCAGAGACAGGGAAATACTTTATAAAGAAGAGAGTTCATATGCATTTCTGGAAAACCAAGAGAAGTTTCTAGTTCCTTTATTCCTCCATCGTATCAGGCTGTCCATGCTGATGGACAACATCAACCCTCCGATTTCAGCAAAAGCTTTCATGGTCCATCCAACCTGCTGACACCGCCGAGAATCCCTAAAGTGGAGAAGTTGTATAAATGCTTGGAATGCGGGAAGTCCTTCAGTCGCAGCGCCCATCTGATGTCCCACCAGATCATCCACACCGGAGAAAAGCCGTATACGTGTTTAGAGTGTGGGAAGAGCTTGATTCAGAGCGCCCACCTCGCCTCCCATCAAATTATCCACACAGGGGAGAAGCCGTACCAGTGCTCGGAATGCGGGAAAAGTTTCAACAAGAGCACCAACTTCGTGAGGCATCAGAAGATCCACAAAGGAGAGAAGCCGCATCAGTGCGCCGATTGCAACAAGACTTTTTCTGACAAACCGAGTCTCATTCAGCACCAAAGGGTTCACATGGGGGAGAGGCCATACAAATGTTACGAGTGTGGGAAGAGTTTCAGTCATAGGGGCAGCCTCAATGCGCATCAGCGGATGCACACGGGGGAGAAGCCGTACGGCTGCAAGGACTGTGGGAAGAGCTTTCGGGATCAGTCCAGCCTTATTAGACATAAGAGAACCCACACCGGGGAGAAACCCTACACCTGCTCCGAGTGTGGGAAAAGCTTCAGCCAGAGCACAAACCTGACTTTGCATCAAAGGGTGCACACCGACGGGAAGCTTCCAGAAGAGTCTCCCCAAATACTTAACACAGGGATGGCCATGTTAGTCTTTCCACCAAATCCTGCAAATGATTTAGTGGCATTTGAAAGCTAACATTTAGTGGTACTTGGCTCAATAGTACTAACTGTGAGAGGGATTGTCCTGGTGGACAATCATTTAAATATGAGCCAGCAGTGTGCTGCAGCCGCCAACCAAGCCAACACAATTCTAGGCTGCCTTAATAGAGGGATAGAATCAATATCATGTGAAGTGTTAATAAGGGTTTACAATGCCTTGGTAAGACCACACTTGGAATACTGCATCCAGTTTTGGTTGCCACGGTACAAAAAGACGTTGAGATTCTAGAAAGAGTGCAGAGAAGAGCAACAAAGATGATTAGGGGACTGGAGGTTAAAACATATGAAGAACAGTTGCAGGAATTGGGTATGTCTAGTTTAATGAAAATAAGGACTAGGGGTGACATGATAGCAGTGTGTCAACAGCCAGCTCGAGAATCCAAATAAAGCTCCAGCTTCATTCTGTTTCCAAAAATCTTACTGTTTATTAAGTTGATTGATTTTGCTGAAACAAAACTAACTCTGAGGTTCTAACACCAATTCATAGACTTAAACAATAATTTTCCCAGCCAAACCCCCAATGTCTTACGTAGTCCGTATAAACAAGTTGTGTTTGTTATGGGAACTGTCTGCTTCAAATCCACACCTGTTCTGGTGTCCTTGAAAAGGTTTCAGGTTCTCACAGTCTTCAGCGGAATTGTACAAATTTCATTTTCCCATCTAATCCACTGGAAAGTAAGACTCCCTCCCCCCTTACTCTAAAGGCAAGTTGAAATGCAGAGGAACATAGCTGTCAAAGTTTCATCCTTGAGACAGTGTTCCATTATTTGAGGGGCTGCCACAAAGAAGAGGGGGTAAACCTATTTTCCAAAGCACCAGAAGGCAGGACAAGAAGCAATGGATAGAAACTAACAAGCAGAGAAGCAACCTAGAACTAAGGAGAAATTTCCTGAAAGTCAGAACAAATTAATCAATGGAATAGCTTGCTTCCAGAAGTTTAATGGGAGTGCTCCATCACTGGAGGTTTTCAAGAAGAGATTGGACAACCATTTGTCAGGAATGTTATAGGGCCCCTTGTTTCTATAGAGGGTTGGACTAGAAGACCTCCAAGATCTCTTCCGTTATTGTCTTCTGTAAATCCATGTGGCCAGCTTGCACTCCTGCAGGCAATGCTTTCACTGACTTTGCTGGGGCCCTGTCACCACTGTTGTGACTGCTCTTCTCTGCCTGCTGATTTGAAGAATGCCGAGATTGGACTCTCCAGTTCTCTCCCACAGGCCATCTTGCAACAGGTGTGGCAACCAGAGAAGACACAAGAGAATGCCAGAGTAGCTTCCAAAGGTGGGGGGGGCAAGGAAACCATGATCCTCCCCAGGGCACAGCTCAGCCCCCTCCCCGAGGGCCACCATCAGCATTCCCAGCTCTTTTTTTCTTCCCTTCCTTCTTCCCCAATCACCTTTCCACTTTATGAATTTCTATTTGCGTATATAGGTATTCCCCGACTTACAGCAGTTTGCTTAGTGACCGTTCAAAGTTACAACAGCACTGAAAAAAGTAACTTACGTCTGATTTACACCCCCTGTCATGGTTCCGACAGATGACACTCTTCAAAAGAACTTTGAGGCATTGTTTACCTTAAAGGATCTTTTATTCGAGTAGCATAATACCGGCACTTACATAATCGAAGCCAAAAACTGAATTCCCCCCCCCCGGCACATAGTATCAAAGCACAATTCCCTCCCTCGTCCAATTAACAGTCATAAATCACATTCCCCAATTAGCTTGAAGTGTGGGGTTCTTCTCCAGCTCTCCAGCCCGCCAATTCTTTATCAGCTCTGGCTCAATAACCTTGATTCTCACGCTACGTTTTAGTGTTGTTATGTCTAGCTGGACTCTGGAATCTGAAACAAAAAAAGCATCATTGGTAAAACGTTCTGTCAGACCCAGCGCACCACCCACCCTCCAGTAGCCCCGTTACCGGCTCGCACAATGGCAACATTGGAGAGGCCCCAACAGCTGATCCGGCGGGTCCGCGTTTCGCGCCGCCATTGCAACCGAGATGGGCAACCGGGATTCCTAGAGCGGCAGCTCTGTGTTTCGCACTGCTATTGCAAAAACCGAGATGGGAAACCGGATTCCTAGAGCGGCAGCTGATGAGCCCATGTGACCAGCTAGGATGGCTAGTAATTGATATACTTAGATGACTAGTAACAACAGCACGGACGAAACGTGGTGAACGGAAGGGAGGCTACTTCGTACTTATGTTTATTGGACTTCCAAGTGTCGCTGGGTCTGTCATTAGTGGACGTTGGAGCAGAGGACTGGACGGTAGAGCAGAGTGTTGCCGGCTTTGTTCATTTCACTTCTATGTGTGGGGCGTGGACTGGGGCAGGAGAGCGCAGCATTGTTAATTAGGTTATTGGTGGGGTGTGGGTTATCAACTGGGGTTGAGCGAGGCGAGGGTGGAGTATAGTCGTGGGTGGTAATTGGGGGGTGTGCTCTGGGCGTGGTAGGTGGCTGTATTTAAGGCACTGGAAGGAGGTTACTTCCAGTGCTAACTTTATGTCAACACAGTGCATTAAACTTGTTGATTGTTCAACGTTCCTGTTTCTTGGCTTTTGTGAAGCACTACCAGGACGTTCTTACACTTTCATCTTAATTACAGAGATTCTACCTGTTGTGTCCTGAGCCTGCTGAAGCATTCAGCAGGCTCAGCAATGTTGCAAACGGTCCCGGGAAGACCAAAAGCTGCCTGGGACCAGACTGGCTGTCACCAGCCTTGCACGCATGCGCAAGGCGCGAAAACAGCCAGCTTCCTATTGGCTGACACTGTCTGGGTTCAGGACTCTACAAATGGCCTGCGTGCCATTTTGCTGCTGCTGGTTGTAAGAAGAGATCAATAAAGAAGCTTGTTTGTTCACCATGTGTCTTTGCTTAATACCTCAACCTTGCAAACATAAAACTACCCGATACTGATTGTTGCAATTTTCCCATCTACAAATGTCCCATTATTAAGGAAGGGCAAAGAACTGCATTTCAGGGCTCTGGATTGGAAGGGACCTTGGAGGTCTTCTAGTCCAACCTCCTGCTCAGGCAGGAAACCCTATATTGGGGTCCCCAGTCCCTGAACTGTGGCCTACTATTGGGCTGTGGCCTATTCGCAACCGAGCCACATGAGCGGCCAGCCATTGTGTGTGTGCAGCTTGCGCAAGGGGGCTTGCATGCATGGGCATATACAGGTCAACTTACAATCAAGCTGTGTGTGCCAGCCCGCTACTTGTACAAGTCAAGCTGCATGCATGTAGCCCTGTTTCCCCCTCCCCCCAAGCTGCCCTATACCATTTCAGACAAATAATTGTCCAATCGGGAGGCAAATTGTTCCACTGGTTAATTGTTCTAATTGTCAAGAAGTTTCTCCTTAGTTCTACGTTGCTTCTCTCCTTTGTTAGTTTCCATCCGTTGCTTCTTGTCCTGCCCTCAGGCACTTTGGAGAATAGTTTGACTCCCTCTTATTTGTGGCAGCCCCTGAGATATTGGAACACTGCTATGATGGCTATTTTAGACAATTTTAGTTGAACTGATCTGCCTCTGACCATCAGAAGCAAAAATACCAAATTACAACGCAAATGGCAAAATCCACTCGGCATGAAACCTTGTTGAGGCTGTTGTCATCTCAAAATCCGTGTAAAGTCATTTTTCTGTGTCAGGGAACGTGGTGCCCAGAAGCTCACCCAGATTACAGTGTGCCTCTGAAAGCCATAATTAAGGAATACAGATAAATGAACCTCCTCATTTAATCTGTGGGGTGATCATAAAGTAAACTCAACCGATCTTGGATGATGTAACCCTCAAGAGAAAGACTTTTGAAAGAGATCTGTTTGTTCAGAACTTGTTGGTCCAGTTAAATAGTGAATAAAAAAAATGATCAGTTGACTGATCATACCTGTTGAAATGGTATAAGAGAAGGCATCGTGGTGTACGTGTCACCTATTGTTAAAAGAACTACAGGGCAATATAGAGCTCACGGACCAAGAAGAAAGCAAATTAAGCTTTAAGACAATTTTCTTTGGCCAGATAGGGGAAAAGAAATCCCATCTCTGATCTCAGGACCTTTCCACCATGGAAACGATATTGGGCCAAACCCTGTGGATGTTGGTATTTTACTTTTGCATTTCAATCACGTTGTTATTCCTCGGGTGGATCCTTTACTTTAATATCATCGGCATGCATATCCCGCCAGGAATCAGCCAGGGGAGAAAACTGCGCCTTCTCTATTTGTTTGTAAGAATTCTTTTCGGACTGGTAAGTCTCTGCCTTTGGACTCTAGCTTTGCTTTCAGTTGGTTCGGCTGAATGGCACAGTCCTACACTTGGTGTACCTGAGGATGCACAAGCAAGCTCAGAGAGCACCAAGGACCCCTCCTTTCAACCCTGAGCTCAAAATAGTCTCTTTTGTTAGAACTCGCTCTGGATAGCATCTAAACCAGTGGTTCTCAACGTTTGTGTGACAGCGACCCCCATCACACAAACGTGCCACGCATGCGCAGTGCGCATGCGCGGCGGCACCCCATGCGCTGTGCGGCGGCGCCCCCATGCGCGGTGCGCATGCACGGCGGCGCCCCCTGAGGGGGGGAAATGGCGGATCGCCTTCTTTGGTGACCCCCGTAAAATGGACGATCGACCCCAAATGGGGTCGCGACCCATAGGTTGAGAACCGCTGATCTAAACAGATCCTTTGTGTGTTATTCTTTGGTTTCTTTCTTGTCTTTCCCCTGTGCAGGCCAGGATTCTGGATAAACTTGGCATCTGCCATGAATTTTTCATATGGAGGCTCCTTTGGAATGGAATACATCCCAGGAAACCATCTGACTTGATTGTCAAGGAAATGCTTTTTGACAGAGTGCCGGTGATGGTCTGTTGTCCCAAAAGAGCAAGTCCAGAGAACAGACGAGGACTTGTCTGGATCCATGGAGGAGCAGGCTTGTTTGGAAGCCCCCGTAGGTTTTCCAAATAATTGTTTGATTGATATGAAAGAAGGACGGACAAATGTTTGGCTTAAGGCAGTGATGGCAAACCTATGGCACGTGTGCCAGAGGTGGCACTTAGCGCCCTCTCTGTGGGCACACTTGCCGCCATAGTCAGCTTGCACAGGTCCATTAGGCCCCCGCTGGCACCCAGAGCGGCAACCCCACCCAGCACAAAGGAGGTGAAGCAGCTGGCTAGCAAGCTCAAGGAGAGGTGGTAGAGCACGCCCCCATGCGTCGCTGGCCTGTGTGCGGGGGCTGATGGTATCAGGCAGCAGCCGCCCCTGTCTCGCCTTGCCCTGCAGCAATGGCACCCCTGCCCTACCCCTGCCTCACCCCTCAGGACGAACCTCCTGCCAACGCCACATCCACCAGAGACCCCCTGGATCTCCCCCAATTCTGCCAGCCCCCACAGGCATCCCCCCACAAGCAACATCAAAATGGCCACACCCACCCCAGCCATGCCCACTCAATCTGCCATGACCACAGCAGCCACACCCACCCAGTGGGCTACGCCTACCCCCAATGCGGCCTTGGCACTTTGCGATGAATAAGTCGGTTTTGGATTGTGGTTTGGGCACTCGGTCTCTAAAAGGTTCGCCATCCCTGGCCTAAGGGGTACCCTGATTCTTCTGCAGCACGCCAAGGACCAAAGGGGAAAAATGCATGTGCTCAGATAAAAACATACAAGTTAGGGGTGGGAGAAATGGGACATTCTCATCTGAACATCAATTCAAACAATTCTTTGTGATATTTCAGGATCCCACGAAAGGCTGTGCCACTTCATTGCCCGGCAAAGTGACACTGTGATCGCATGCATCGGGTAAGTGAGCTCAAGCTGACTTGTGTCACAGAAGGCACAAAAGCCAACTGCCATAACCTCTCTCTCTCTCTAGACCAGAGGTTCTCAAAGGGGTCGCCTAAGACCATCGGAAAACACATATTTCCGATGGTCATAGGAACCTAGACACCGCTCCTCTATCCATCTCCGCACAGCTTCGAACTGGGGGCCGTTGCAGTGCCAGATTCGTTTCTGTCGAGCATCTCCTAAGGGAGGCTGCACTGCTTCGCGGCCTTTTCTGTGGAGGAAGCTGAATTAAGCTCTGCCAGTGCTGTCACCCTCTTGGCTCTCTCTCTCTCGCTCTCTCTCTCGCTCTCTCTCCCCGTCTGGGCGCTTTTCCAACCAGGCTGGGCGAAGTCTAGTCCTAGACTTAGAACAGTTCATTTAGTGACTGTCCAAAATTACAATATTTAAGAATACAGCCCCAAACCTCTTATGCAAACAGAATGCATCCTGTCAGTTGTAGGACAAATAACATGAGCAAGCATTTTATTTCCTCCCTGGATACAATTCCTGCAGCTGCAGAAAAAGCAGCAAAAATAGAAAAAAAGGAGAGGGAATGTGCATTTCATTAATGGAGAACAAAGCAACTGGGAGTAACTCAGACTTAAGAGGAAAATACTGAAATAGGCTCAAAATAAATAAAAATAAAAATAGTTGAGACTGAGCGAAGCAAACTGCCAGAAAGTGGATTTTACTACAGAAGCCAGACAGAGAAGTGATTCAGCAATGACTTCTGGACTAGCTAGTAAAAATCACCTAAATGCATGGTACAATTTATACTCTTTTTCCTATTTTAAGTTTTGATGAGATTTATAAGAAGTTTGTTCTTCTTAATTTCCTAGCTTGGTTTTTTTCCCTTTCAGCAGGATTGATTAATCCTATGACCCAGGGAAGGAAATAACTTGTTGATGAGGTTTTTGTGTATCTAGGTTAATCTTGTTGTAGGCGCTGGTGTGTCTGGGGTTAATCCTGTTATTGGTTTCTATGTGTATATAGGGCAGTGGTGGCGAACCTATGGCACGGGTGCCAGAGGCGGCACACAGAGCCCTCTCTGTGGGCATGCGTTCTATCGCCCGAGTCCTAGGCCTTCAGCTGGGTTTTATAAAACCTTTTCGCTTTAGGCCTCTGCTGCCATGTGCAAAAAAAAAAAAGGTTCAGTCAATTTCAGCTTCTTGCAGGAAAAAAAAAGATCTTGCAAAGTTGGAATTGCTTGATTGAACTTTTTAGTCCCACCCAGTCTTCCGTTACCACCGCAGCCACACCCAGCCAATGGGCCACACCCACCCGGCACTCAACGATGGATAAGTGGGTTTTGGGTTGCAGTTTGGGCACTCGGTCTCTAAAAGGTTCGCCATCACTGAGATAGGGCAAACCTGTCAGCTTTCTTTTGGTTTGTTCAAGGCTAGTGCTTATCACAGGTGGGGGAGGAAGAGAGAGGAGAGGAGAGGGGAGAGAGAAAGAGAGAGAGAGAGAGGGAGAGAGGGAGGGAAGGAGAGAGAGAGAGAGAGAGAGAGAGACTCTTCTCTGGTACTTTTGTTTTTTGGCTTGACTTTTCTAAGAGAGGGAAATGGATGTTTCTTTTGGAGCAGCCTTTCGTATTTGTAATAGTTGGTTTCTGGGCCTAGGCTTTCTACCTCTTTTCCTATTGTTCCTGCCTGTTTAATATTTCCCAAAGGTATTTCTTTTTCATGGGTATCTAGATGCTAACTTCTAATTATTGATTGAATCAATGATCCATCACAGCCATGGAGCAAGTTTCAGATTAACTCTGGAGTTCAGAGATCTCAAACCAGGAGTGGGGAACCTTGGCTCTTTGATGACTCGTGGACTTCAACTCCCAGAATTCCTGAGCCAGCCTGGCTCAGCTTGGAAACCTCTCCCTTTCCCCTCAGCATGGCTGCCTCAGGAATTCTGGGAGTTGAAGTCCACCAGTCATAAAAGAGCCCAGGTTGCCCTCCCCTGTCTTAAACGGTTGCTCCGCGGGGATTGCATCCCACGAGGGAAGCCGAGCGAGGGATTTCCTTTGGAAACAGGCCTTTGTAAGTCTAATCAGACAGGCTAAAGCTGACAGCTGCTCTTTGCTAAACTCTGCCCTGAGTCCTTCGGGATTGGGCGGCATATAAATATTAAAAATAAATAAATAAATAAATAAACTCCCCCCCCAAAAAAAGAGAAACCAGTGAAGGAGCCAAACTTTTTCCTTCAACCTTCTCCAGAGGAAAGAGGAACGCGACATCCGCCAGGCGTTTTTTCTCCAAAACTGCTGCGGAGTTTTGAAAAACTGCCAGGGCTGCTGCAACCCTACCCAGAACAAAGCGTCCCGTGCAGCCCAGCCTCATCCTGCACAGACACCGCGACACCCGGCCACTTACTTATCCAAGATGAAGTACAGATCGAAGCCCCGTAGCAGGCGGCGCCCCTCTCCTCTTGCTGCCTCCCTCGCCCATCCCAGGGGACCATCAGGGTGTTCAGAAAGGAGGGGAAAAGGCTGTCTGGAGGTGGGTTTTGGTTTTTTTTTTCACATTTCCCTTCTGCTCTGCTTTCTCTCTGGTCCGTTTTCAGGGCACCTCTGCCTTGCGCTTCCAGCGCAGTGCAGCCACTGTCAGCCAGGTGATTGACAATTTCTGGTTCCTGTTGCTTTGCTTTGCCCCAGATTTGAGGAACATGGAAGCCTCCTCCCTCCTCCTGGCCCCCTCCCCGCAAAGGAAAGAGCTGAAATCCAGGGCTGATCTTGGCGCTTCTGCTGAGCCCTGACAGCCCTGCAGCTCCAGCCGTCTCTCGTTCAGGCTTGTGCGGTGCTGCCGCCAGTTCAGCTCATTCCCCTCCCCCCACTACCACTTCTAGGATGGTCCCGTACCACCTGCCACAGGTGGTACGCGTTTCACCAGCTGAAAAGCCCTGTGCTGAAATACTGACAGCAATAAGGAACCAACAAGGATGCCGCGGGTTACTTCAGAGTAGTTTACAGAATTACAGCTAGTCTTTGACTTACAATCACAACTGAGCCCAAACTTTCTGTTGTTTTGTGAGACAGTTGTTAAGTGCCCCATTTTATGTCTTAACATAAAATGCCACAGTTGTTAACTGAATCCCACTGACTTTGCTTGTCAGAAGGTCACAAAATGGGATCACATGAGCCTGAGACACTGCAGCTGTCATAACTATCAGTTGCCAGGCGCCCTAATTTTGATCATGTGACCACAGGGATGCTGCAACGGTCATGTGAAAAACGGTCCTAAGTCACTTTTTTCAGTGATGTTGTAATTTTCAACAGTTATTAAATGAACTGTTGTAAGTCGAGGACTGCTTCTATTGGTTGTTGCATGCTGCCCAGTCTTTTTGGGGTGGGGCAGCTATAATATATTCATCTTCATAATAGGAATGCCAGTGCATTTGAAAGATTGTATTTTGACTGAATGTTGCTTCAGATACCCCTTGGCGCCAGAGCACCCCTATCCAGCTCAACAACTCAGCTGCTACACTGCCCTATCACATTTTCTGAAGAATGCGCAGGACTACGGGGTGGACCCGAAACGGATCGTGCTGGCTGGCGACAGCAGCGGAGGCACACTTGTTGCCAGCACTGCTCAGCAACTTCTGATGACAAAGGACCTGCCACAGCCCCGGGCCCACATACTAATCTATCCTTTCCTACAAGGCCTGGATTTAAATTTACCTTCTTACCAGCAAAACCAGTTTATTCCCCTCTTAGTCAAGAAAGAGGCTGTTCGTCTTGCCACAGTTTATCTGTCGGGAACTGATGCCGGGGTCAATGAAATTATGGCCAATGCTCATGTCCCGCAGGAACTCATGGCAAAGTATCAGAAATGGATCAGTGCGGAACATATTCCGGAGGAATTTAAAGGCCGGGGTTACGTGCCGTTTGTACCTGGTCCGTTTTCAGAAGATCTTTTCCAAAAATACAAAACAGTTTTCGACCCCATATTTTCCCCACTCCTGGCGGAAGATGCCGTCATCCAGCAGTTTCCAGAGACTTTCCTCTTAACCTGCGAATATGACATTTTCCGAGATGATGGCTTGCTCTATAAGAAGAGGCTGGAAGACAATGGTGTCCCTGTCACCTGGCTTCACCTCAAGGACGGATTCCATGGGATCACCTCGCTGATAGATATGGGGTCAATCCAGTTTCCAAGTACGAGGAAGAGTATGAATAGTGTAATCCAATTCCTAGAACGATTCTAGAAATCAAACAGCCTCGTTCCTCTTCCTTGTTCATCTAGCCCTTGCCTTACAGATCTGGATCTGAAGAGGTTATACCCTATAATTTCATTCATCTGTCCTGCTTAACTGACCTGAAGATGGTCCACCAACCCTTTGAAGAGACACATCCTTGCCCTCTCCAGCTCGTTCATAGCCCACCACTCAGGTAGCCTGGTGTCAGGCTGTGCAGGAAACGGTGGTTTTCCCTCTTACCCAAAAAAGAGAATTTCCCATATGACAGTCTAAGTGGCACCGAGGAACCATTGGGAGAGTGGCCAGACGTCTAACTTTTGCGCTCTCCTCCTCCCTATAGTCAGGACAGTGGTCTTTGGAATATCAAACTTGTGGAGAATGTTGAACATGACAGCACAAGGAAACAACAGCCCATCACCAGCCATCAACACCCCAATGAACCAATAGGAAGGCATCACATAATTGCGACTCACAGAATGGCCCAAAGTGCATATAGGTAGTCCTCGACTAACGATAACAATTGAGCCCAAAATTTCTGTTGCTAAGTGAATTTGCCTCATTTTACGGTCTTTCTTGTCAGAGTTGTTAAGTGAATCACTATAGTTGTTAAGTTAGTAACACGGTTGTTAAGTGAATCTGACTTCCCCATTGACAGAAGGCAGCAAAAAGTAATTACATGACCCCAGGACACTGCAACCATCATAAATATGAGTCAGTCGCCAAGTGTCGGAATTTTGATCATATGACTCTGGGGATACTGCAGCGGTCTTAAGTGTGAAAAACGGTTATAATCACTTTTTTCAGTGCCGCTGTAACTTTGAACAGTCACTAAACGAAGTGTTGCAAGTCAAGGACTACCTGTATTCCAGTAAAGAGAGGTTTCCTGAGGATGGGCTCCGGCACGGGTCTGAATGCTCAGAACAGTAAACCTCTGGTCCTGGTGACCGACCCAGATTGGATCTTGCAACGTTATCCTGGGAGATGTATATGTGCCTTCATTTGTCATGGAAAACCCAGTGCAGCTCTTTCAGGAACCATTAGTCCCACAGGCAGACCAAAAAATGAACGAAAAAAGGGAATCAGCCCCCAAAAGCTCTGGAGGCCTATTGTGCTAGCCCCCCTCACCCGTTGGCATAGGTTCTGTTTCCTAACAGGACCTTGCCTTGAACCGTGCCTTCCTTTCCTCTGTCTCTGAAGAGGCATTTCTCTCCAACAAGACTAATGCAGTAAGATCTTAAGGGACCTCTCCTTGTTGACGCTTCCATCTCAACTCTTCCTGTATCCGCTTTCCTTGCTCCACCTTTGCTTTAGCTGCAGGTGGTCCCCGGTTGCTGAGCTTCTAGAATAGTGACAACTGACTTCATGTAAACCTTTTGAGCTTCAGTAAAGACTCAAGAAACAAATCCCAGTCTGTTTCATTTCTATTTCATTTCAGATTCATTTTTGCCCACTGCAAAGGGCAAGGAGAGAAAAGGGGAAGATGGCGCAGAGGTGTTGTAAAGGCATGGCTATGTTGACAGAATGGGGCGTGTGGGTCCGTGTCTGTGTGTGTGTTGGAAGGGCACGAACTAGCAAGTCCCTTCGGTGGGCCGAAGACTGCCAGCCCCTCATGAAACAGTGTGTGTGTGTGTGTGTGTGTGTGTGTGTCCCTCTCCTCAGCTCTTCTGCGATCAGGGACTGCAGGGAAAAATGTTAGGGAATTGGACAGCTGGTGTCCAAATGGAGGCAGAGATGCTGACACAAAACATATAGTTTTATATTAATAAACATATTAATAGTAAATAAGATAATCAGGCAAACAGCAGCATATCAGGTAAATCAACGTATTATGAGGTAAATTATAGAGGGCACTCAGAGGAAAAAAGGCGGGAAACAAAGAACCTCCCCCTTTTCACTCAAGGTAACCAATCAAAGCTTAGATTGCCTCATACAGTAGCCAGCCCTCTTCAACCAATCAGCTATAACTGTGTGTTCTGATTCATTGTCCAACCCTTCACTGCTCCTGCTATTAAATTAAATATCTTAAAAAAGAAGAGAAAAATGTGGAGAGGAAAGATGAACCAAGCCCCAGATTCGTCCTCAACCTGAATTAGGCAAAACAGCAACTGCCTCATCGGACAAGCCAGAATGGGTCTGTGAAAACCCAGGTAGTCCTCGACTTACAAATGCAATTGAGCCCAAAATTTCTGTTGCTCAGTTAGACAGTTGTTAAGTGAATTTTGCCCCATTTTACAACCTCTCTTGCTGTGTTTGTTAAATGAATCACTGCAGTTGTTAAGTTAGTAACACCGTTGTGAATCTAGTTTCCTCATTGACTTTGCTTGTCAGAAGTTCACAAGAGGTAATCACATGATTCCGGCACACTGCAACTGTCATAAATATGAACCATCCAAAGAAATATCTTGTCTAGTTTAATGAAGAGAAGGACTAGGTGTCACATGATAGCAGTGTTCCAATATTTCAGGGGTTTCCAGAGAGATGAGGGAGTCAGTCTATTCTCCAAAGCACCAGAAGGCTGGACAAGAAACCATGGATGGAAACTAATCAAGGAGAGAAGCAACCTGGAACTAAGGAGAAACTTCCTGACAGTTAGAACAATTAATCAGTGGAACAACCTGCCTCCAGAAGCTGTGAATGCTCCAACACTGGAAGTTTTTAAGAAGAGACTGGACAGCCATTTATCTGAAATGGTATAAGGCAAAGGTCCCCAATCTTTTGGGCACCAGGGACTGGTTCCGTGGAGAGAGGTTTTTCCACAGACTGGAGGGTGTGTGGTTTTGTGTGCTGCCTGCATCCCATGGATGGGCCGTTGCTTGTTTGTGCGGCCCATTTGCTGGCATGCTGCAGCCTGGTACTGGTCCACAGACCGGGGGTTGGGGACCCCATGTATAGGTTTGCTGCCTGAGCAGAGGGTTGGACTAGAAGACCTCCAAGGTCCCTTCCAACATTATCATTATCATCATCATCATCCAAATTTTGATCACATGACCGCGGGGATGACGTTGTAACTTCAAACAGTCACTGAATGAACTGTTGTAGCTTGAGGACTACCTGCACTTGACTTTGCAGAAGAGTTTCCTTTAAGCCAAGCAGCCTTTCTCTCCTGGAATTCCCTAAAGTTGTTTTTAAGAGGGACAACAGGATGGCACCAGGAGGAGGAGACTTTGCCCCATGGTGGGGGGAAAGGGCCACTCCCAAAGGTTTCATGTAGAGCAAGGGTGTCAAACTCAATTTCATTGAGGGCCTCATCAGCATTATGGTTGCCCTCAAAGGGCCAGTTGCTGACTCCTTCTCTCCCTCAGGCTTCCTCCACAGAAGCCTCACTTATGCCATCCCCTTCTCTCCTTCAGGCTTGTCCCACCGACATCTCTCCTCCCTATTGCCTTCTCTGCTCTCTCACTCCTCCTTTCTACCCAAACCCCTCCTTTTTATATTCTCCTCTCCCCCATGCGTTCACTCACTGCCTGGCTGGCTTTTTCACACAGCACTCATTGACTGGAGCTGCATGTGCTGATTCTGGGGTCCCTGCCAAGCCACGGCAGCCTCACAGCTCCAGCTGACTCTTCCCCTGAAGACTGCGTGCAGCTGCCAGCCACCCCGAGGCAGTTGGAAGCCCCAATCAGCTGGAGCCACACGGGCCGATCCCAGGGCTTCAGCAGAGCCCCAGCAACACTGCAGCTCCAGCTGATTCTCCCCCGGGCCTCTCTGGTGCTGCTGCAGCTTCAGCTCACCCCCCTCCCACTACATACTCTATTCAGACTGTGAGTTAAAAACGCCTTCTTTAAATCAAGTCAGATAGATAACTCAGTAGAAATGGTTTCATAACAAAAAGAAATATATTTTGATCAGAAAGATTACAAAGATTACTTGCATTCATGCTGTGTTGTTACTTCTGGAAATTACATCTTTTGTTGATTCCTACAGGTAAAAGGATGATGCTCTCTTCCATACCATCTTTATAACTGCGCAGGCTCATTGGGTGACATCTGATAGCCCATGCTTCTTTCAGACAAAGACATTCCAATCTGACTTGTGTCCAGGAAGTCTCCCAATGCCCTTTAGAAACTCCTTCCACTGACATACTGATACATGCTCTCTAGTTAGGGTTACATAGAGCTATACGAGGTTACATAGATCTATATGGTTCAGAATACTCCCGGCTTGGAAATTTATATTTCCACTACTAACTAGCTGAAATAGCAAAAAACATAGCATTAAGGCAGTGGTAGTCAACCTGGTCCCTACTTCCCACTAGTGGGCATTCCAGCTTTCCTGGTGGGCGGTAGGGGTTCAATCGAGCCGTTTAAATTTTCGGAACCATCGAGCCCTCCGATCGGCTCACAGAGCTTTCCAGAAGGCGCGGGGTGTTAGCCTCAGCTGTGGAATCCCGCACGGAGCTCTCGGAGGCCAGAGAGCCTCGCCGAGGCGCGCCGTTGTTGCGAGGCTCCAGTCGACTTCCTCGACGATCCGTATCACAACAGAGGCTGCGCAACAAGATAAAACCGCAAGTGCCTCATTTTTGGCTCCGGGGGGTGGAAATTAAAGGCACAACAAACAACAAGCTTCCCCTCAGGGCCCCTCAAGGCTGGGAAGGCCTGGCCAAAATACAAGCGGCTGCTAATTTTGGCGCGGCTGCCATTTTGAGAGCCACACAGAGCCCTCAGTCATAGAGGTTTCAGGCATCTCTGACAAGAACCAGGCTCTCTCTTCATCCTACTGTGACAGGCACTGATCGGGGCAAACCAAACTCCACTGAGCATTCCCTCAAGACCAAGGTAGAGGCCATGTCTCAAAAAAAGAAATACGCTTGTGGCTATTTGCCAGTGTATCTGAAGATGGGTTTCATAGAATCTGTTGTAAATAAACAACACCCAATGTATTTATGTGTCATAAAACATTATCCAATGAGGCAATGAAGCCAAGTCGATTGCGAGAACATCTTTCTACAAAGCATCCAAATGATAAGGACAAGCCCATTGAATATTTTCAGGAAATATATAAAAATTTCAAAATCGTTCAACAATCGTTGCATCATTTAAGAAACACTCTGCAGCGAACGAAGATGGATTAATTTGCGCTTATTGCATTTCACAATTAATTGCAAAAAGTGGTAAAAGCTATAATATTGGAGAAACAGTAATAATACCCTCTACAAAAGAATTTATTTCAACAGTAATGCATCAGGATATACCTGAAAATTTAAAAACGTTGCCCCTAAGCGATAGCACAGTAAAGCGACGAATTGATGAAATGGCAGTTAATGTTGAAAAAAACCTGATAAGTATTCTCCAAAATATTTCATTTTCTATGCAATTGGACGAGTCTACCACTGCAGATAATAATGCTTAATTGATGACATATGTATGTTATTTTGATGAAAACAATACATAACAAGAAGAAATGCTATTCGCAATAAATCTCATTACAGATACAAGAGGATTATCTATATTTAATACTGTGAAATCATACTTTACAAAAAATAATATTCCTTTGAATAATATTGTTGCACGTGCTACTGATGGAGCACCATCAATGGTAGGTTGTTATCGTGGATTTGTTGCTTATTTGAAGGAAGAAGTGCCAAATGTTTTATGTATTCATTGTGTGGTGCACAGACAACATCTTGTAGGAAAACATCTAAGTACAACTCTCCATTCATCATTAACTATAATAATTCGAGCCATAAACAAGATCAAATCCAAACCAAAAAATGATAGAATGTTTCGACAACTTTGCCAGGACAATAATGAAGATTTTATTACGTTACTTTTGCACACAGAAGTTCGGTGGCTGTCAAAGGGTACATCCTTAGCATTATATGATAGTGTCATACAATTTTTGGAAAGTAATAATGAGACCAATCTGTGTCAACAGTTAAAAACAGTAAAGAATGATGCCTCTTATTTGGCAGATATTTTCAAGAGGTTTCATGATGTCAATTTGCAGCTTCAAGGAGCTAATAAGACTCTTATAGGTTGCCAAAGTATTGTGTCATTATTTATTGACAAACTTGAACTACTTCGTTATAATCTATTGAAGAGAAAATTTCATCAGTTTCCTGAATTATCATCTATAAAAGATGATGTAACTCCAGAGGATATTGACAGAGTCAGTAGCCACCTCAACGAACTTAAATTGGACATGGAAAAACGATTTGAAGATATTTTGAAATTGAAGGTGTATGACTGGATGAAAAATCCTTTTACCGCAAATATTGAAGAGGCTGATATAACTTGCCAAGAAGAACTGTTAGAAATTAGATATGATGAAGAAAGTAAACATAAATTCGATAGTGGTGGATATGAAAACCTATGGCAAAGTAAAAAAATGCCTGCCTTATATCCAAATATGTGGAAAATGATATTCAGTTTATTGATACCTTTCCCCTGCCTCCTATCTTGTAGAATCAGGCTTTAGTGCTGTTAATCATATTATGACCAAAGAAAGAAACCGCCTGAATATTTCCGAAAGAGGAAACCTTCGTTTGTTCTTTACAAAAATTGTGCCAGATATCCAGTATTTAGTTTCGCAGCATCAGCCTCAGGGATCTCATTACTAATTTAATTAATTAAATGTAATTTCATCAGAGTTCCTGTTTCTATAGTGGGGCAAAAAGGTATTTAGTCAGCCACCAATTGTGCAAGTTCTCCCACTTAAAAAGATGAGAGAGGCCTGTAATTGTCATCATAGGTAGACCTCAACTATGAGAGACAAAATGAGAAAACAAATCCAGACAATCACATTGTCTGATTTGGAAAGAATTTATTTGCAAATTATGGTGGAAAATAAGTATGTGGTCACCTACAAACAAGCAAGATTTCTGGCTCTCACAGACCTGTAACTTCTTCTTTAAGAGGCTCCTCTGTCCTCCACTCATTACCTGTATTAATGGCACCTGTTTGAACTTGTTATCAGTATAAAAGACACCTGTCCACAACCTCAAACAGTCACACTCCAAACTCCACTATGGTGAAGACCAAAGAGCTGTCGAAGGACACCAGAAACAAAATTGTAGACCTGCACCAGGCTGGGAAGACTGAATCTGCAATAGGCAAGCAGCTTGGTGTGAAGAAATCAACTGTGGGAGCAATAATTAGAAAATGGAAGACATACAAGACCACTGATAATCTCCCTCGATCTGGGGCTTCACACAAGATCTCACCCCGTGGGGTCAACATGATCACAAGAACGGTGAGCAAAAATCCCAGAACCACACGGGGGGGGCCTAGTGAATGACCTGCAAGAGAGCTGCGACCAACGTAACAAAGACAACCATCAGTAACACACTACGCCGCCAGGGACTCAGATCCTGCAGTGCCAGATGTGTTCCCCTGCTTAAGCCAGTACATGTCCGGGCCCATCTGAAATTTGCTAGAGAGCATTTGGATGATCCAGAAGAGGATTGGGAGAATGTCATATGGTCAGATGAAACCAAAGTAGAACTGTTTGGTAGAAACACAACTCGTCGTGTTTGGTAAGTAATTATTATTACTATTTTTTATTAATTTTTTTTTAAATTTTACAATAAAAACCTCCTTCCCCAATCCCTCCCAACCCACCCCAAAACCCTCCCCCGTTCTTCCCAGAGCTGAATACAGGCTTAACTAGATCTTAAAAGAAAAAAAGTTTTAAACCCAAATAAACCTTAAGCAAATATAATTACACACAATAAACAAATTGTAAAATACTTTAACTCCATTATATATAAGAAACAAAAAGAGGAAAAACAAAAAAGAAAATAAAAAGAAATTAAAAAAAATAAAAAATTAAAGAATAATAACAATTACACTTCTAAATAATATCTTAAACTTATATAAATTATTCAAAAGCTAGATAATATTTTCTTATATCATACTTATATTGTATAAAATTTATCCATCTTTTCCACACCGAAAGATACTTCTCTTGCGATTGATCTTTCAAGAAAGCCGAAATTTTTGCCATTTCCGCTAAGTAGGAAACTTTAAAAAACCATTCTTGCAAAGTAGGCAAAAATTCCTTCTTCCAATATTGCCCTATTAACAACCTAGCCGCAGTAATTAAATTTAACATTAAAATAATCTCTTTATCATCACAATCAGAAACAATACCCAACAAAAACAATTGTGGAGTAAATTTTATCCTTCTTTTAAAAATTCTTTGAATATTCCACCATATCTTAATCCAAAAAGCTTTAATACTTTTACATGACCACCAAATATGATAAGCAACCACATCTCCAACATTTAGGCTGCAGGTTTGGATACATACGAGACATTTTTTGTGGATCAAGGTGCCATCTATAAAACATTTTATAAAAGTTTTCCCGTAAGTTTTGGGCTTGCGTGAATTTAACATTCCTCACCCAAATAATCTCCCAAGTATCTAATAAAATTGGTTCATCAAAATTTTGTGCCCACTTAACCATACAATCTTTAACTAGCTCTGCTTCTGAGTCCAGTTCCACCAAGACACCATCAATTCTTTTAATATGGGTTTGACTTTGATCTCTAATTTGTTTTAACAAAGTCTCATCCTCTCTAAGCAAGCCCACCTTATAATCTATCTTCCACCTTTCCAATAATTGTCTATACTGAAACCATGAATAAATAATATTTTCTTGTACTAATTCATCCATAGATTTTAATTGCCAATTTTTACCATCCCACTTAAGTAATTGTGTATAAGAAGTAATATCCATCTTAACTCCTCTCCTTATTCCTTCTATTGCATGCCATGGAATAGCCCATAATGGAATTCTTGAATCACTTCTATAGTATTTCTTCCAAACCCAAAGTAAAGAAATTCTTAAGATATGAGATCTAAAGACCCTATCAACCTTTTTATTATAAATTAAATAGGCATGCCATCCAAAAAGTAAATCCCATCCCTCCAACCCTGTACTCAGCTCTGGGAAGTGGGGGAGGGAGAGGGGGGGTTCGGGTGGGTGGGCTTTGGGGTGTATACTGTAATTTTTATAAAACTTTTCAATAAAAAAAAGAAAAGGTTTCATGTTCTCACAGTCTTTAGCGGAATTGTAGAAATTTCATTTCTCCATCTAATCCAGTTCTTTCTCTTGTCGTCTGCTGTCTCCTGGTTTTGCCACGCCCACCTTCCAGAAGCCCCAAAGGTGATTTTTCAAGAGGCAGCTGGACTTTCACAACAAAGTCCAGTTGCCTCTTGAAAAAGCACCTTTGGGACAACCGTGACCTGGATGACTGAAAACCTCCATGGACATCCATTATCCAGAACTTTTTTCCCTCATTATTGTTATTTAATGGGGAACCCCAAATATTCTCAGAGAGTCTACTTCTAAATAGTTTGGTGTGAGCTCTAACCATCTCCCAATCTTAATTCCAACAGGATCTGAATGGAAAAGTGTAACAGAGGGGCAACTATGTGGGAATTTCTCTGAAGAAACTGAGCAGGAACCCTTTGAAGAGAAAGTCTGGAACCGAATTCAACCCTCACACCAAGAAGGAAGCCAACAAGAAGAATGGATCGATAAACCCCTTCCTTGTTCCGTTGGAGAGTTCCATCAAATCTCACTGCAGCAAAAAAAAAAAAAAAACCAGGAAGGAGAGGAAAGAAATGGATGTCTCAGTGATCCCTGGGAAATATCTGCCGAGATTGAATCCCAGAAAAGTATTTTGGGGAAGAACACCAGAGACAGGGAAATACTTTATAAAGAAGAGAGTTCATATGCATTTCTGGAAAACCAAGAGAAGTTTCTAGTTCCTTTATTCCTCCATCGTATCAGGCTGTCCATGCTGATGGACAACATCAACCCTCCGATTTCAGCAAAAGCTTTCATGGTCCATCCAACCTGCTGACACCGCCGAGAATCCCTAAAGTGGAGAAGTTGTATAAATGCTTGGAATGCGGGAAGTCCTTCAGTCGCAGCGCCCATCTGATGTCCCACCAGATCATCCACACCGGAGAAAAGCCGTATACGTGTTTAGAGTGTGGGAAGAGCTTCGTTCAGAGCGCCCACCTCACCTCCCATCAAATTATCCACACAGGGGAGAAGCCGTACCAGTGCTCGGAATGCGGGAAAAGTTTCAACAAGAGCACCAACTTCGTGAGGCATCAGAAGATCCACAAAGGAGAGAAGCCGCATCAGTGCGCCGATTGCAACAAGACTTTTTCTGACAAACCGAGTCTCATTCAGCACCAAAGGGTTCACACGGGGGAGAGGCCATACAAATGTTACGAGTGTGGGAAGAGTTTCAGTCATAGGGGCAGCCTCAATGCGCATCAGCGGATGCACACGGGGGAGAAGCCGTACGGCTGCAAGGACTGTGGGAAGAGCTTTCGGGATCAGTCCAGCCTTATTAGACATAAGAGAACCCACACCGGGGAGAAACCCTACACCTGCTCCGAGTGTGGGAAAAGCTTCAGCCAGAGCACAAACCTGACTTTGCATCAAAGGGTGCACACCGACGGGAAGCTTCCAGAAGAGTCTCCCCAAATACTTAACACAGGGATGGCCATGTTAGTCTTTCCACCAAATCCTGCAAATGATTTAGTGGCACTTGAAAGCTAACATTTAGTGGTACTTGGCTCAATAGTACTAACTGTGAGAGGGATTGTCCTGGTGGACAATCATTTAAATATGAGCCAGCAGTGTGCTGCAGCCGCCAACCAAGCCAACACAATTCTAGGCTGCCTTAATAGAGGGATAGAATCAATATCATGTGAAGTGTTAATAAGGGTTTACAATGCCTTGGTAAGACCACACTTGGAATACTGCATCCAGTTTTGGTTGCCACGGTACAAAAAAGACGTTGAGATTCTAGAAAGAGTGCAGAGAAGAGCAACAAAGATGATTAGGGGACTGGAGGTTAAAACATATGAAGAACAGTTGCAGGAATTGGGTATGTCTAGTTTAATGAAAATAAGGACTAGGGGTGACATGATAGCAGTGTGTCAACAGCCAGCTCGAGAATCCAAATAAAGCTCCAGCTTCATTCTGTTTCCAAAAATCTTACTGTTTATTAAGTTGATTGATTTTGCTGAAACAAAACTAACTCTGAGGTTCTAACACCAATTCATAGACTTAAACAATAATTTTCCCAGCCAAACCCCCAATGTCTTACGTAGTCCGTATAAACAAGTTGTGTTTGTTATGGGAACTGTCTGCTTCAAATCCACACCTGTTCTGGTGTCCTTGAAAAGGTTTCAGGTTCTCACAGTCTTCAGCGGAATTGTACAAATTTCATTTTCCCATCTAATCCACTGGAAAGTAAGACTCCCTCCCCCCTTACTCTAAAGGCAAGTTGAAATGCAGAGGAACATAGCTGTCAAAGTTTCATCCTTGAGACAGTGTTCCATTATTTGAGGGGCTGCCACAAAGAAGAGGGGGTAAACCTATTTTCCAAAGCACCAGAAGGCAGGACAAGAAGCAATGGATAGAAACTAACAAGCAGAGAAGCAACCTAGAACTAAGGAGAAATTTCCTGAAAGTCAGAACAAATTAATCAATGGAATAGCTTGCTTCCAGAAGTTTAATGGGAGTGCTCCATCACTGGAGGTTTTCAAGAAGAGATTGGACAACCATTTGTCAGGAATGTTATAGGGCCCCTTGTTTCTATAGAGGGTTGGACTAGAAGACCTCCAAGATCTCTTCCGTTATTGTCTTCTGTAAATCCATGTGGCCAGCTTGCACTCCTGCAGGCAATGCTTTCACTGACTTTGCTGGGGCCCTGTCACCACTGTTGTGACTGCTCTTCTCTGCCTGCTGATTTGAAGAATGCCGAGATTGGACTCTCCAGTTCTCTCCCACAGGCCATCTTGCAACAGGTGTGGCAACCAGAGAAGACACAAGAGAATGCCAGAGTAGCTTCCAAAGGTGGGGGGGGCAAGGAAACCATGATCCTCCCCAGGGCACAGCTCAGCCCCCTCCCCGAGGGCCACCATCAGCATTCCCAGCTCTTTTTTTCTTCCCTTCCTTCTTCCCCAATCACCTTTCCACTTTATGAATTTCTATTTGCGTATATAGGTATTCCCCGACTTACAGCAGTTTGCTTAGTGACCGTTCAAAGTTACAACAGCACTGAAAAAAGTAACTTACGTCTGATTTACACCCCCTGTCATGGTTCCGACAGATGACACTCTTCAAAAGAACTTTGAGGCATTGTTTACCTTAAAGGATCTTTTATTCGAGTAGCATAATACCGGCACTTACATAATCGAAGCCAAAAACTGAATTCCCCCCCCCCCGGCACATAGTATCAAAGCACAATTCCCTCCCTCCTCCAATTAACAGTCATAAATCACATTCCCCAATTAGCTTGAAGTGTGGGGTTCTTCTCCAGCTCTCCAGCCTGCCAATTCTTTATCAGCTCTGGCTCAATAACCTTGATTCTCACGCTACGTTTTAGTGTTGTTATGTCTAGCTGGACTCTGGAATCTGAAACAAAAAAAGCATTGTTGGTAAAACTTTCTGTCAGACCCAGCGCACCACCCACCCTCCAGTAGCCCCGTTACCGGCTCACACAATGGCAACATTGGAGAGGCCCCAACAGCTGATCCGGTGGGTCCGCGTTTCGCGCCGCCATTGCAACCACGGAGATGGGCAACCGGGATTCCTAGAGTGGCAGCTCCGTGTTTCGCACTGCTATTGCAACCACCGAGATGGGAAACCGGGATTCCTAGAGCGGCAGCTGATGAGCCCATGTGACTAGCTAGGATGGCTAGTAATTGATATACTTAGATGGCTAGTAACAACAGCACAGACGAAACGCGGTGAACGGAGGGGAGGCTTCTTCGTACTTATGTTTTTTGGACTTCCAAGTGTCGCTGGGTCTGTCATTAGTGGACGTTGGAGCAGAGGACTGGACGGTAAAGCAGAGTGTTGCCGGCTTTGTTCATTTCACTTCTATGTGTGGGGCGTGGACTGGGGCAGGAGAGCACAGCATTGTTAATTAAGTTATTGGTGGGGTGTGGGTTATCAACTGGGGTTGGGCTAGGCGAGGGTGGAGTATGGTCATGGGTGGTAATTGGGGTGTGTGCTCTGGGCGTGGTAGGTGGCTGTATTTAAGGCACTGGAAGGAGGTTACTTCCAGTGCTAACTTAATGTCAACACAGTGCATTAAACTTGTTGATTGTTCAATGTTCCTGTTTCTTGGCTTTTGTGAAGCACTACCAGGACGTTCTTGCAGTAAGTTAGATGGGCCTTATCCACCTGGCGCCATTTACTGGAGTGGGCACAACATCTCTTTGAAGTGTGGACAGACCACCAGAATCTAGCAGTTCTACAAACGCCTGGGCGGTTGTCTCCTAAACACGTGCGTTGGGTGCAATATTTCCAACGTTTCCGATTCCAACTTAAAGTCGTTCCAGGGGGGAGAAATTTCCTAGCGGATGCCCTCTCTCGCCTACCGCAATATGATAGTACGAGGGAGGAGGTGGTCCAGGCCATTATGCCCCCTTATAGCGTCGGAGATCTGCATGTAGATTCCTGCTCGAAAATGACATTGTTTGAGGATGAGGTGAGAACAGCTTTATTACAAGATCCTTGGTTGTTGAATAATCCCGGGTTACTTACAAACCGGAATGGTTTAGCATGGTATGGCAATAGACTATATATTCCCCAGGGATTACGAGATTGCGTTTATCACCGTTGTCATGATGCTAAATTAGCCGGCCATTTCGGTTTCCTGAAGACGTTACACCTAGCCAGACGTCAATTTTGGTGGCCTGGAATGAGAAGAGACATTGAAACTTATGTGAAGGGCTGTCACATCTGTGCACAATCAAAGGTAGTACCCAAAAAACCAGTGGGACTGTTACAACCAGTATCTGATCCAAATCAGCCATGGCAGGACATTGGAATGGATTTTATAGTTGACTTACCGGAGGTACAGGGTTATACCATTATATGGACAGTGGTTGACTTGTTTTCAAAACAAGCCCATTTCATACCCTGTAAGGGATTGCCGTTGGCAAGAAGACTGGCCAGAATGTTTTTAACACATATTTATCGTTTGCATGGGGCACCTCGTCAAATTATTTCGGACCGTGGCATACAATTTACGGCTCAATTCTGGCGTCAGTTCCTTCGATTCATTGGTACTGCTCAAGGTCTCAGCTCTGCGTATCATCCCAGTACCAACGGGGCAGTGGAGTGGGCCAATGCTGCTGTCGAGCGATATCTGAGGAGCTACGTATCCTATCAACAGTCGAATTGGGTGGAATTGGTGCCATTAGCGGAAGTCGCATATAATAACGCAGTACATAAGAGCACCGGCCTCACACCATTTCAGGTGGTGTATGGACGCGACTTTGTCCCGATGCCAGAGTGTGGGTCCCAGGAATCCCAGCCTCGTCACCCCAATGAATGGTTTAACCACGTAGGTGAGGTATGGGGTACAGTGAAAAAGGCCCTGATAAAAGCAGAACAAGCAACTAAACACCAGGCGGATAAAACTCGTAGCTTACAGGTTCAGTTTTGGGTGGGGGATCTAGTGTATTTATCGACTAAATATATAAAGTTGCAGGTGCCGTGCAAAAAACTAGCACCAAAGTACATCGGACCCTTCCGCATAGTCCAGATTATTAATCCGGTGACGGTGAAGCTTCATTTACCGAGTTTGCATGATAAGGTGCATCCAGTCTTTCACGTAAGCTTGTTGAAACCTGTAAGGGAGAAACCCCAAGAACAAACCCCAGGGCCCATCACCCCAGGGCGGTATGAAGTACAAGATATCCTGGATTCGCAGGTGAAGGGGGGTAAACTTTATTATCTAATCTTATGGAAGGGATATCCCCTGTCCGATGCCTCCTGGGTGTGGAAGGGGGATGTCTTTGCTCCCGACCTGATTCGTAGATACCATAGGAAATTTCCACGCAAACCTGGGGAGGGGCCGAATAACTCTTCATGTGCATGACAAAAGGCCTTACTCATCTTAGTATGCTTTCTTCCAGGGGGACATGTGGTGAGGGGGGCCGAATATCAGACCCAGCGCACCACCCACCCTCCAGTGGCCCCGTTACCGGCTCACACAATGGCAACATTGGAGAGGCCCCAACAGCTGATCCGGCGGGTCCGCGTTTCGCGCCGCCATTGCAACCACCGAGATGGGCAACCGGGATTCCTAGAGCAGCAGCTCCGTGTTTCGCACTGCTATTGCAACCACCGAGATGGGAAACCGGGATTCCTAGAGCGGCAGCTGATGAGCCCATGTGACCAGCTAGGATGGCTAGTAATTGATATACTTAGATGACTAGTAACAACAGCACGGACGAAACGTGGCGAACGGAGGGGAGGCTGCATCGTACTTATGTTTATTGGACTTCCAAGTGTCGCTGGGTCTGTCATTAGTGGACGTTGGAGCAGAGGACTGGACGGTAAAGCAGAGTGTTTCCGGCTTTGTTCATTTCACTTCTATGTGTGGGGCGTGGACTGGGGCAGGAGAGCGCAGCATTGTTAATTAGGTTATTGGTGGGGTGTGGGTTATCAACTGGGGTTGGGCTAGGCGAGGGTGGAGTATGGTCACGGGTGGTAATTGGGGGGTGCGCTCTGGGCGTGGTAGGTGGCTGTATTTAAGGCACTGGAAGCAGGTTCACTGGAAGTTAGCTTCCAGTGCTAACTTTATGTCAACACAGTGCATTAAACTTGTTGACTGTTCAACATTCCTGTTTCTTGGCTTTTGTGAAGCACTACCAGGACGTTCTTACACTTTCATCTTAATTACAGAGATTCTACCTGTTGTGTCCTGAGCCTGCTGAAGCATTCAGCAGGCTCAGCAATGTTGCAAATGGTCCCGGGCAGACCAAAAGCTGCCTGGGACCAGACTGGCTGTCGCCAGCCTTGCACGCATGCGCAAGGCACGAAAACAGCCAGCTTCCTATTGGCTGACACTGTCTGGGTTCAGGACTCTATAAATGGCCTGCGTGCCATTTTGCTGTTGCTGGTTGTAAGAAGAGATCAATAAAGAAGCTTGTTTGTTCACCATGTGTCTTTGCTTAATACCTCAACCTTGCAAACATAAAACAAACCGATAGTGATTGTTGCAATTTCCCCATCTACAAATGTCCCATTATTAAGGAAGGGCAAAGAACTGCATTTCAGGGCTCTGGATTGGAAGGGACCTTGGAGGTCTTCTAGTCCAACCCCCTGCTCAGGCAGGAAACCCTATATTGGGGTCCCCAGTCCCTGGACTGTGGCCTACTATTGGGCTGTGGCCTATTCGCAACCGAGCCACGTGAGCAGCCAGCCATTGTGTGTGTGCAGCTTGCGCAAGTGGGCTTGCATGCATGGGCATATACAGGTCAACTTACAATCAAGCTGTATGTGCCAGCCCGCTACTTGTACAAGTCAAGCTGCATGCATGTAGCCCTGTTTTCCCCTCCCCCCAAGCTTCCCTATACCATTTCAGACAAATAATTGTCCAATCGGGAGGCAGATTGTTCCACTGGTTAATTGTTCTAATTGTCAAGAAGTTTCTCCTTAGTTGTAGGTTGCTTCTCTCCTTGGTTAGTTTCCATCCGTTGCTTCTTGTCCTGCCCTAAGGCACTTTGGAGAATAGCTTGACTCCCTTTTCTTTGTGGCAGCCCCTGAGATATTGGAACACTGCTATGACGGCGATTTTAGACAATTTTAGTTGAACTGATCTGCCTCTGACCAGCAGAAGCAAAAATACCAAATTACAACTCAAATGGCAAAATCCACTCGGCATTAAACCTTGTTGAGGCTGTTGTCATCTCAAAATCTGTGTAAAGTCATTTTTCTGTGTCAGGGAACGTGGTGCCCAGAAGCTCACTCAGATTACAGTGTGCCTCTGAAAGCCATAATTAAGGAATACAGATAAATGAACCTCCTCATTTAATCTGTGGGGTGATCATAAAGTAAACTCAACCGATCTTGGATGATGTAACCCTCAAGAGAAAGACTTTTGAAAGAGATCTGTTTGTTCAGAACTTGTTGGTCCAGTTAAATAGTGAATAAAAAAAATGATCGGTTGACCGATCATACCTGTTGAAATGGTATAAGAGAAGGCATCGTGGTGTACGTGTCACCTATTGTTAAAAGAACTAAGGGCAATATAGAGCTCACGGACCAAGAAGAAAGCAAATTAAGCTTTAAGACAATTTTCTTTGGCCAGATAGGGGAAAAGAAATCCCATCTCTGATCTCAGGACCTTTCCACCATGGAAACGATATTGGGCCAAACCCTGTGGATGTTGGTATTTTACTTTTGCATTTCAATCACGTTGTTATTCCTCGGGTGGATCCTTTACTTTAATATCATCGGCATGCATATCCCGCCAGGAATCAGCCAGGGGAGAAAACTGCGCCTTCTCTATTTGTTTGTAAGAATTCTTTTCGGACTGGTAAGTCTCTGCCTTTGGACTCTAGCTTTGCTTTCAGTTGGTTCGGCTGAATGGCACAGTCCTACACTTGGTGTACCTGAGGATGCACAAGCAAGCTCAGAGAGCACCAAGGACCCCTCCTTTCAACCCTGAGCTCCAAATATTCTCTTTTATTAGAACTCACTCTGGATAGCATCTAAACCAGTGGTTCTCAACGTTTGTGTGACGGCGACCCCCATCACACAAACGTGCCGTGCATGCGCAGCGCGCATGCGCGGTGGCGCCCCATGCGCTGTGCGGCGGCGCCCCCATGCGCGGTGCGCATGCACGGCGGCGCCCCCTGAGGGGGGAAAATGGCGGATCGCCTTCTTTGGTGACCCCCGTAAAATGGACGATCGACCCCAAATGGGGTCGCGACCCATAGGTTGAGAACCGCTGATCTAAACAGATCCTTTGTGTGTTATTCTTTGGTTTCTTTCTTGTCTTTCCCCTGTGCAGGCCAGGATTCTGGATAAACTTGGCATCTGCCATGAATTTTTCATATGGAGGCTCCTTTGGAATGGAATACATCCCAGGAAACCATCTGACTTGATTGTCAAGGAAATGCTTTTTGACAGAGTGCCGGTGATGGTCTGTTGTCCCAAAAGAGCAAGTCCAGAGAACAGACGAGGACTTGTCTGGATCCACGGAGGAGCAGGCTTGTTTGGAAGCCCCCGTAGGTTTTCCAAATAATTGTTTGATTGATATGAAAGAAGGACGGACAAATGTTTGGCTTAAGGCAGTGATGGCGAACCTATGGCACGCGTGCCAGAGGCGGCACTTAGCGCCCTCTCTGTGGCACACTTGCCGCCATCGTCAGCTTGCATAGGTCCATTAGGCCGCCGCTGGCACCCAGAGCGGCAACCCCACCCAGCACAAAGGAGGTGAAGCAGCTGGCTAGCAAGCTCAAGTAGAGGTGGTAGAGCACGCCCCCATGCGTCGCTGGCCTGTGTGCGGGGGCTGATGGTATCAGGCAGCAGCCGCCCCTGTCTCGCCTTGCCCTGCAGCAATGGCACCCCCGCCCTACCCCTGCCTCACCCCTCAGGACGAACCTCCTGCCAACGCCCCATCCACCAGAGACCCCCTGGATCTCCCCCAATTCTGCCAGCCCCCACAGGCATCCCCCCACAAGCAACATCAAAATGGCCACACCCACCCCAGCCATGCCCACTCAATCTGCCATGACCACAGCAGCCACACCCACCCAGTGGGCTACGCCTACCCCCAATGCGGCCTTGGCACTTTGCGATGAATAAGTCGGTTTTGGATTGTGGTTTGGGCACTCGGTCTCTAAAAGGTTCGCCATCCCTGGCCTAAGGGGTACCCTGATTCTTCTGCAGCACGCCAAGGACCAAAGGGGAAAAATGCATGTGCTCAGATAAAAACATACAAGTTAGGGGTGGGAGAAATGGGACATTCTCATCTGAACATCAATTCAAACAATTCTTTGTGATATTTCAGGATCCCACGAAAGGCTGTGCCACTTCATTGCCCGGCAAAGTGACACTGTGATCGCATGCATCGGGTAAGTGAGCTCAAGCTGACTTGTGTCACAGAAGGCACAAAAGCCAACTGCCATAACCTCTCTCTCTCTCTAGACCAGAGGTTCTCAAAGGGGTCGCCTAAGACCATCGGAAAACACATATTTCCGATGGTCATAGGAACCTAGACACCGCTCCTCTATCCATCTCCGCACAGCTTCGAACTGGGGGCCGTTGCAGTGCCAGATTCGTTTCTGTCGAGCATCTCCTAAGGGAGGCTGCGCTGCTTCGCGGCCTTTTCTGTGGAGGAAGCTGAATTAAGCTCTGCCAGTGCTGTCACCCTCTTGGCTCTCTCTCTCTCGCTCTCTCTCTCGCTCTCTCTCCCCGTCTGGGCGCTTTTCCAACCAGGCTGGGCGAAGTCTAGTCCTAGACTTAGAACAGTTCATTTAGTGACTGTCCAAAGTTACAATATTTAAGAATACAGCCCCAAACCTCTTATGCAAACAGAATGCATCCTGTCAGTTGTAGGACAAATAACATGAGCAAGCATTTTATTTCCTCCCTGGATACAATTCCTGCAGCTGCAGAAAAAGCAGCAAAAATAGAAAAAAAGGAGAGGGAATGTGCATTTCATTAATGGAGAACAAAGCAACTGGGAGTAACTCAGACTTAAGAGGAAAATACTGAAATAGGCTCAAAATAAATAAAAATAAAAATAGTTGAGACTGAGCGAAGCAAACTGCCAGAAAGTGGATTTTACTACAGAAGCCAGACAGAGAAGTGATTCAGCAATGACTTCTGGACTAGCTAGTAAAAATCACCTAAATGCATGGTACAATTTATACTCTTTTTCCTATTTTAAGTTTTGATGAGATTTATAAGAAGTTTGTTCTTCTTAATTTCCTAGCTTGGTTTTTTTCCCTTTCAGCAGGATTGATTAATCCTATGACCCAGGGAAGGAAATAACTTGTTGATGAGGTTTTTGTGTATCTAGGTTAATCTTGTTGTAGGCGCTGGTGTGTCTGGGGTTAATCCTGTTATTGGTTTCTATGTGTATATAGGGCAGTGGTGGCGAACCTATGGCACGGGTGCCAGAGGCGGCACACAGAGCCCTCTCTGTGGGCATGCGTTCTATCGCCCGAGTCCTAGGCCTTCAGCTGGGTTTTATAAAACCTTTTCGCTTTAGGCCTCTGCTGCCATGTGCAAAAAAAAAAAAGGTTCAGTCAATTTCAGCTTCTTGCAGGAAAAAAAAAGATCTTGCAAAGTTGGAATTGCTTGATTGAACTTTTTAGTCCCACCCAGTCTTCCGTTACCACCGCAGCCACACCCAGCCAATGGGCCACACCCACCCGGCACTCAACGATGGATAAGTGGGTTTTGGGTTGCAGTTTGGGCACTCGGTCTCTAAAAGGTTCGCCATCACTGAGATAGGGCAAACCTGTCAGCTTTCTTTTGGTTTGTTCAAGGCTAGTGCTTATCACAGGTGGGGGAGGAAGAGAGAGGAGAGGAGAGGGGAGAGAGAAAGAGAGAGAGAGAGAGAGAGAGAGAGAGAGAGAGAGAGAGAGAGAGAGAGAGAGAGAGAGAGACTCTTCTCTGGTACTTTTGTTTTTTGGCTTGACTTTTCTAAGAGAGGGAAATGGATGTTTCTTTTGGAGCAGCCTTTCGTATTTGTAATAGTTGGTTTCTGGGCCTAGGCTTTCTACCTCTTTTCCTATTGTTCCTGCCTGTTTAATATTTCCCAAAGGTATTTCTTTTTCATGGGTATCTAGATGCTAACTTCTAATTATTGATTGAATCAATGATCCATCACAGCCATGGAGCAAGTTTCAGATTAACTCTGGAGTTCAGAGATCTCAAACCAGGAGTGGGGAACCTTGGCTCTTTGATGACTCGTGGACTTCAACTCCCAGAATTCCTGAGCCAGCCTGGCTCAGCTTGGAAACCTCTCCCTTTCCCCTCAGCATGGCTGCCTCAGGAATTCTGGGAGTTGAAGTCCACCAGTCATAAAAGAGCCCAGGTTGCCCTCCCCTGTCTTAAACGGTTGCTCCGCGGGGATTGCATCCCACGAGGGAAGCCGAGCGAGGGATTTCCTTTGGAAACAGGCCTTTGTAAGTCTAATCAGACAGGCTAAAGCTGACAGCTGCTCTTTGCTAAACTCTGCCCTGAGTCCTTCGGGATTGGGCGGCATATAAATATTAAAAATAAATAAATAAATAAATAAACTCCCCCCCAAAAAAAAGAGAAACCAGTGAAGGAGCCAAACTTTTTCCTTCAACCTTCTCCAGAGGAAAGAGGAACGCGACATCCGCCAGGCGTTTTTTCTCCAAAACTGCTGCGGAGTTTTGAAAAACTGCCAGGGCTGCTGCAACCCTACCCAGAACAAAGCGTCCCGTGCAGCCCAGCCTCATCCTGCACAGACACCGCGACACCCGGCCACTTACTTATCCAAGATGAAGTACAGATCGAAGCCCCGTAGCAGGCGGCGCCCCTCTCCTCTTGCTGCCTCCCTCGCCCATCCCAGGGGACCATCAGGGTGTTCAGAAAGGAGGGGAAAAGGCTGTCTGGAGGTGGGTTTTGGTTTTTTTTTTCACATTTCCCTTCTGCTCTGCTTTCTCTCTGGTCCGTTTTCAGGGCACCTCTGCCTTGCGCTTCCAGCGCAGTGCAGCCACTGTCAGCCAGGTGATTGACAATTTCTGGTTCCTGTTGCTTTGCTTTGCCCCAGATTTGAGGAACATGGAAGCCTCCTCCCTCCTCCTGGCCCCCTCCCCGCAAAGGAAAGAGCTGAAATCCAGGGCTGATCTTGGCGCTTCTGCTGAGCCCTGACAGCCCTGCAGCTCCAGCCGTCTCTCGTTCAGGCTTGTGCGGTGCTGCCGCCAGTTCAGCTCATTCCCCTCCCCCCACTACCACTTCTAGGATGGTCCCGTACCACCTGCCACAGGTGGTACGCGTTTCACCAGCTGAAAAGCCCTGTGCTGAAATACTGACAGCAATAAGGAACCAACAAGGATGCCGCGGGTTACTTCAGAGTAGTTTACAGAATTACAGCTAGTCTTTGACTTACAATCACAACTGAGCCCAAACTTTCTGTTGTTTTGTGAGACAGTTGTTAAGTGCCCCATTTTATGTCTTAACATAAAATGCCACAGTTGTTAACTGAATCCCACTGACTTTGCTTGTCAGAAGGTCACAAAATGGGATCACATGAGCCTGAGACACTGCAGCTGTCATAACTATCAGTTGCCAGGCGCCCTAATTTTGATCATGTGACCACAGGGATGCTGCAACGGTCATGTGAAAAACGGTCCTAAGTCACTTTTTTCAGTGATGTTGTAATTTTCAACAGTTATTAAATGAACTGTTGTAAGTCGAGGACTGCTTCTATTGGTTGTTGCATGCTGCCCAGTCTTTTTGGGGTGGGGCAGCTATAATATATTCATCTTCATAATAGGAATGCCAGTGCATTTGAAAGATTGTATTTTGACTGAATGTTGCTTCAGATACCCCTTGGCGCCAGAGCACCCCTATCCAGCTCAACAACTCAGCTGCTACACTGCCCTATCACATTTTCTGAAGAATGCGCAGGACTACGGGGTGGACCCGAAACGGATCGTGCTGGCTGGCGACAGCAGCGGAGGCACACTTGTTGCCAGCACTGCTCAGCAACTTCTGATGACAAAGGACCTGCCACAGCCCCGGGCCCACATACTAATCTATCCTTTCCTACAAGGCCTGGATTTAAATTTACCTTCTTACCAGCAAAACCAGTTTATTCCCCTCTTAGTCAAGAAAGAGGCTGTTCGTCTTGCCACAGTTTATCTGTCGGGAACTGATGCCGGGGTCAATGAAATTATGGCCAATGCTCATGTCCCGCAGGAACTCATGGCAAAGTATCAGAAATGGATCAGTGCGGAACATATTCCGGAGGAATTTAAAGGCCGGGGTTACGTGCCGTTTGTACCTGGTCCGTTTTCAGAAGATCTTTTCCAAAAATACAAAACAGTTTTCGACCCCATATTTTCCCCACTCCTGGCGGAAGATGCCGTCATCCAGCAGTTTCCAGAGACTTTCCTCTTAACCTGCGAATATGACATTTTCCGAGATGATGGCTTGCTCTATAAGAAGAGGCTGGAAGACAATGGTGTCCCTGTCACCTGGCTTCACCTCAAGGACGGATTCCATGGGATCACCTCGCTGATAGATATGGGGTCAATCCAGTTTCCAAGTACGAGGAAGAGTATGAATAGTGTAATCCAATTCCTAGAACGATTCTAGAAATCAAACAGCCTCGTTCCTCTTCCTTGTTCATCTAGCCCTTGCCTTACAGATCTGGATCTGAAGAGGTTATACCCTATAATTTCATTCATCTGTCCTGCTTAACTGACCTGAAGATGGTCCACCAACCCTTTGAAGAGACACATCCTTGCCCTCTCCAGCTCGTTCATAGCCCACCACTCAGGTAGCCTGGTGTCAGGCTGTGCAGGAAACGGTGGTTTTCCCTCTTACCCAAAAAAGAGAATTTCCCATATGACAGTCTAAGTGGCACCGAGGAACCATTGGGAGAGTGGCCAGACGTCTAACTTTTGCGCTCTCCTCCTCCCTATAGTCAGGACAGTGGTCTTTGGAATATCAAACTTGTGGAGAATGTTGAACATGACAGCACAAGGAAACAACAGCCCATCACCAGCCATCAACACCCCAATGAACCAATAGGAAGGCATCACATAATTGCGACTCACAGAATGGCCCAAAGTGCATATAGGTAGTCCTCGACTAACGATAACAATTGAGCCCAAAATTTCTGTTGCTAAGTGAATTTGCCTCATTTTACGGTCTTTCTTGTCAGAGTTGTTAAGTGAATCACTATAGTTGTTAAGTTAGTAACACGGTTGTTAAGTGAATCTGACTTCCCCATTGACAGAAGGCAGCAAAAAGTAATTACATGACCCCAGGACACTGCAACCATCATAAATATGAGTCAGTCGCCAAGTGTCGGAATTTTGATCATATGACTCTGGGGATACTGCAGCGGTCTTAAGTGTGAAAAACGGTTATAATCACTTTTTTCAGTGCCGCTGTAACTTTGAACAGTCACTAAACGAAGTGTTGCAAGTCAAGGACTACCTGTATTCCAGTAAAGAGAGGTTTCCTGAGGATGGGCTCCGGCACGGGTCTGAATGCTCAGAACAGTAAACCTCTGGTCCTGGTGACCGACCCAGATTGGATCTTGCAACGTTATCCTGGGAGATGTATATGTGCCTTCATTTGTCATGGAAAACCCAGTGCAGCTCTTTCAGGAACCATTATTCCCACAGGCAGACCAAAAAATGAACGAAAAAAGGGAATCAGCCCCCAAAAGCTCTGGAGGCCTATTGTGCTAGCCCCCCTCACCCGTTGGCATAGGTTCTGTTTCCTAACAGGACCTTGCCTTGAACCGTGCCTTCCTTTCCTCTGTCTCTGAAGAGGCATTTCTCTCCAACAAGACTAATGCAGTAAGATCTTAAGGGACCTCTCCTTGTTGACGCTTCCATCTCAACTCTTCCTGTATCCGCTTTCCTTGCTCCACCTTTGCTTTAGCTGCAGGTGGTCCCCGGTTGCTGAGCTTCTAGAATAGTGACAACTGACTTCATGTAAACCTTTTGAGCTTCAGTAAAGACTCAAGAAACAAATCCCAGTCTGTTTCATTTCTATTTCATTTCAGATTCATTTTTGCCCACTGCAAAGGGCAAGGAGAGAAAAGGGGAAGATGGCGCAGAGGTGTTGTAAAGGCATGGCTATGTTGACAGAATGGGGCGTGTTGGTCCGTGTCTGTGTGTGTGTTGGAAGGGCACGAACTAGCAAGTCCGTTCGGTGGGCCGAAGACTGCCAGCCCCTCATGAAACAGTGTGTGTGTGTGTGTGTGTGTGTGTGTGTGTGTCCCTCTCCTCAGCTCTTCTGCGATCAGGGACTGCAGGGAAAAATGTTAGGGAATTGGACAGCTGGTGTCCAAATGGAGGCAGAGATGCTGACACAAAACACATAGTTTTATATTAATAAACATATTAATAGTAAATAAGATAATCAGGCAAACAGCAGCATATCAGGTAAATCAACGTATTATGAGGTAAATTATAGAGGGCACTCAGAGGAAAAAAGGCGGGAAACAAAGAACCTCCCCCTTTTCACTCAAGGTAACCAATCAAAGCTTAGATTGCCTCATACAGTAGCCAGCCCTCTTCAACCAATCAGCTATAACTGTGTGTTCTGATTCATTGTCCAACCCTTCACTGCTCCTGCTATTAAATTAAATATCTTAAAAAAGAAGAGGAAAATGTGGAGAGGAAAGATGAACCAAGCCCCAGATTCGTCCTCAACCTGAATTAGGCAAAACAGCAACTGCCTCATCGGACAAGCCAGAATGGGTCTGTGAAAACCCAGGTAGTCCTCGACTTACAAATGCAATTGAGCCCAAAATTTCTGTTGCTCAGTTAGACAGTTGTTAAGTGAATTTTGCCCCATTTTACAACCTCTCTTGCTGTGTTTGTTAAATGAATCACTGCAGTTGTTAAGTTAGTAACACCGTTGTGAATCTAGTTTCCTCATTGACTTTGCTTGTCAGAAGTTCACAAGAGGTAATCACATGATTCCGGCACACTGCAACTGTCATAAATATGAACCATCCAAAGAAATATCTTGTCTAGTTTAATGAAGAGAAGGACTAGGTGTCACATGATAGCAGTGTTCCAATATTTCAGGGGTTTCCAGAGAGAAGAGGAAGTCAGTCTATTCTCCAAAGCACCAGAAGGCTGGACAAGAAACCATGGATGGAAACTAATCAAGGAGAGAAGCAACCTGGAACTAAGGAGAAACTTCCTGACAGTTAGAACAATTAATCAGTGGAACAACCTGCCTCCAGAAGCTGTGAATGCTCCAACACTGGAAGTTTTTAAGAAGAGACTGGACAGCCATTTATCTGAAATGGTATAAGGCAAAGGTCCCCAATCTTTTGGGCACCAGGGACTGGTTCCATGGAGAGAGGTTTTTCCATGGACTGGAGGGTGTGTGGTTTTGTGTGCTGCCTGCATCCCATGGATGGGCCGTTGCTTGTTTGTGTGGCCCAGTTGCTGGCATGCTGCAGCCTGGTACCGGTCCACAGACCGGGGGTTGGGGACCCCATATATAGGTTTGCTGCCTGAGCAGAGAGTTGGACTAGAAGACCTCCAAGGTCCCTTCCAACATTATCATTATCATCAGCAGCATCCAAATTTTGATCACATGACTGCGGGGATGACGTTATAACTTCAAACAGTCACTGAATGAACTGTTGTAGCTTGAGGACTACCTGCACTTGACTTTGCAGAAGAGTTTCCTTTAAGCCAAGCAGCCTTTCTCTCCTGGAATTCCCTAAAGTTGTTTTTAAGAGGGACAACAGGATGGCACCAGGAGGAGGAGACTTTGCCCCATGGTGGGGGGAAAGGGCCACTCCCAAAGGTTTCATGTAGAGCAAGGGTGTCAAACTCAATTTCATTGAGGGCCTCATCAGCATTATGGTTGCCCTCAAAGGGCCAGTTGCTGACTCCTTCTCTCCCTCAGGCTTCCTCCACAGAAGCCTCACTTATGCCATCCCCTTCTCTCCTTCAGGCTTGTCCCACCGACATCTCTCCTCCCTATTGCCTTCTCTGCTCTCTCACTCCTCCTTTCTACCCAAACCCCTCCTTTTTATATTCTCCTCTCCCCCATGCGTTCACTCACTGCCTGGCTGGCTTTTTCACACAGCACTCATTGACTGGAGCTGCATGTGCTGATTCTGGGGTCCTGCCAAGCCACGGCAGCCTCACAGCTCCAGCTGACTCTTCCCCTGAAGACTGCGTGCAGCTGCCAGCCACCCCGAGGCTGTTGGAAGCCCCAATCAGCTGGAGCCACACGGGCCGATCCCAGGGCTTCAGCAGAGCCCCAGCAACACTGCAGCTCCAGCTGATTCTCCCCGGGCCTCTCTGGTGCTGCTGCAGCTTCAGCTCACCCCCCTCCCACTACATACTCTATTCAGACTGTGAGTTAAAAACGCCTTCTTTAAATCAAGTCAGATAGATAACTCAGTAGAAATGGTTTCATAACAAAAAGAAATATATTTCGATCAGAAAGATTACAAAGATTACTTGCATTCATGCTGTGTTGTTACTTCTGGAAATTACATCTTTTGTCCATTCCTACAGGTAAAAGGATGATGCTCTCTTCCATACCATCTTTATAACGGCGCAGGCTCATTGGGTGACATCTGATAGCCCATGCTTCTTTCAGACAAAGACATTCCAATCTGGCTTGTGTCCAGGAAGTCTCCCAATGCCCTTTAGAAACTCCTTCCACTGACATACTGATACATGCTCTCTAGTCAGGGTTACATAGAGCTATACGAGGTTACATAGAGCTATATGGTTCAGAATACTCCCGGCTTGGAAATTTATATTTCCACTACTAACTAACTGAAATAGCAAAAAACATAGCATATTTTAGTTTATGAGTAAATTTTAGAGTATTATTACTATTAATAGTTTATTATAGTAGAATTTTTATTAGTTTTATTATTATCTTTAGTATTAGTATAGTTTAATAATTTGGATATTGTATTGTTTAATAATTAGGATATCGACTTGTTTATATTATTATGTTTATTTTTAATTTGTTTATACCTATGTTAAAGGGGAGTTAAAGCGCATTATGGACTTGGTTATTTATATAGTTCACAACAAAGTCCAGTTGCCTCTTGAAAAAGCACCTTTGGGGCAACCATGACCTGGATGACTGAAAACCTCCATGGACATCCATTATCCAGAACTTTTTTTCCTCATTATTGTTATTTAATGGGGAACCCCAAATATTCCCAGAGAGTCTACTTCTAAATAGTTTGGTGTGAGCTCTAACCATCTCCCAATCTTTATTCCAACAGGATCTGAATGGAAAAGTGAATCAGAGGGGAAACTATGTGGGAATTTCTCTGAAGAAATTGAGCAGGAACTCTTTGAAGAGAAAGTCTGGAACCGAATTCAACCCTCACACCAAGAAGGAAGCCAACAAGAAGAATGGATCGATAAACCCCTTCCTCGTTCCATTGGAGAGTTCCATCAAATCTCACTGCAGCAAAAAAAAAAAAGGAAGGAGAGGAAAGAAATGGATGTCTCAGTGATCACTGGGAAATATCTGCAGAGATTGAATCCCAGAAAGGTATTTTGGGGAAGAACTCCAGAGACAGGGAAATGCTTTCTGAAGGAGAGAGTTCATATACATTTCTGGAAAACCGAGAGAAGTTTCTAGTTTCTTTAATTCCTCCATCGTATCAGGCTGTCCATGCTGATGGACAACATCAACCCTCCGATTTCAGCAAAAGCTTTCATGGTCCATCCAACCTGCTGACACCGCCAAGAATCCCTAAAGTGGAGAAGTTGTATAAATGCTTGGAATGCGGGAAGTCCTTCAGTCGCAGCGCCCATCTGACGTCCCACGAGATCATCCACACTGGAGAAAAGCCATATACATGTTTAGAGTGTGGGAAGAGCTTCGTTCAGAGCGCCCACCTTGCCTGCCATCAAATTATCCACATGGGGAGAAGCCGTACCAGTGCTTGGAGTGCGGGAAAAGTTTCAACAAGAGCACCAACTTTGTGAGGCATCAGAAGATCCACAAAGGAGAGAAGCCGCATCAGTGCGCCGATTGCAACAAGACTTTTTCCGACAAACCGAGTCTCATTCAGCACCAAAGGGTTCACACGGGGGAGAGGCCCTACAAATGCTACGAGTGCGGGAAGAGCTTCAGTCACAGGGGCTGCCTCAATGCGCATCAGCGAATGCACATGGAGGAGAAGCCGTACGGCTGCACGGACTGTGGGAAGAGCTTTCGGGTTCAGTCCAGCCTTATTAGACATAAGAGAACCCACACTGGGGAGAAGCCCTACACCTGCTCCGAGTGTGGGAAAAGCTTCACCCAGAGCACAAACCTGACTTTGCATCAAAGGGTGCACACTGACGGGAAGCTTCCAGAAGAGTCTCCCCAAATGCTTAACACGGGGATGGCCGTGTTAGTCTTTCCACCAAATCCTGCAAATGGTTTAGTGGCGCTTGAAAGCTAACATTTAGTGGTACTTGGCTCAATAGTACTAACTGTGAGAGGGATTGTCCTAGTTGACAATCATTTAAATATGAGCAAGCAGTGTGCTGCAGCCGCCAACAAAGCCAACACAATTCTAGGCTGCCTTAATAGAGGGATAGAATCAAGATCATGTGAAGTGTTAATAAGGGTTTACAATGCCTTGGTAAGACGACACTTGGAATACTGCATCCAGTTTTGGTTGCCATGGTACAAAAAAGATTTTGAGATTCTAGAAAGAGTGCAGAGAAGAGCAACAAAGATGATTAGGGGACTGGAGGTTAAAACATATGAAGAACAGTTGCAGGAATTAGGTATGTCTAGTTTAATGAAAATAAGGACTAGGGGTGACATGATAGCAGTGTGTCAATATTCAGCTCGAGAATCCAAATAAAACTCCAAGTTCATTCTGTTTCCAAAAATCTTATTGTTTATTAAGTTGATTGATTTTGCTGAAACAAAACTAACTCTGAGGTTCTAACACCAATTCATAGCCTTAAGCAATAGTTTTCCCAGCCAAACCCCCAATGTCTTACGTAGTCCATATAAACAAGTTCTGTTTGTTATGGGAACTGTCTGCTTCAAATCCACACCTGTTCTTGTGTCCTTGAAAAGGTTTCAGGTTCTCAAAGTCTTCAGCGGAATTGTACAAATTTCATGTTTCCATCTAATCTACTGGAAAGTAAGACCCCCCCCCTCTTACTCTAAAGGCAAGTTGAAAGGCAGAGGAACATAGCTGCCAAAGTTTCATCCTTGAGACAGTGTTCCATTATTTGAGGGGCTGCCACAAAGAAGAGGGGGTAAATCTATTTTCCAAAGCACCAGAAGGCAGGACAAGAAGCAACGGATAGAAACTAAAAAGCAGAGAAGCAACCTAGAACTAAGGAGAAATTTCCTGACAGTCAGAACAAATTAATCAATGGAATAGCTTGCTTCCAGAAGTTTAGTGGGGGTGCTCCATCACTGGAGGTTTTCAAGAAGAGATTGGACAACCATTTGTCGGGAATGGTATAGCGCCCCCTGTTTCTATAGAGGGTTGGACTAGAAGACCTCCAAGGTCTCTTCCAACTCTGTTATTGTCTTCTGTAAATCCATGTGGCCAGCTTGCACTCCTGCAGGCAATGCTTTCACTGACTTTGCTGGGGCCTTGTCACCACTGTTGTGACTGCTCTTCTCTTCCTGCTGATTTGAAGAATGCCGAGATTGGACTCTCCAGTTCTCTCCCACAGGCCATCTTGCAACAGGTGTGGCAACCAGAGAAGACACAAGGGAATGCCAGAGTAGCTTCCAAAGGGGGGGGCAAGGAAACCATGATCCTCCCCAGGGCACAGCTCAGCCCCCTCCCCAAGGGCCACCATCAGCATTCCCAGCTCTTTTTTTTCTTCCCTTCCTTTTTCCCCAATCACCTTTCCACTTTATGAATTTCTATTTGCGTATATAGGTATTCCCCGACTTACAGCAGTTTGCTTAGTGACCGTTCAAAGTTACAACAGCACTGAAAAAAGTAACTTACGTCCGATTTACACCCCCTGTCATGGTTCCGACAGATGAAACTCTTCAAAGGAACTTTGAGGCATTGTTTACCTTAAAGGATCTTTTATTCGAGTAGCATAATACCGGCACTTACATAATCGAAGCCAAAAACTGAATTCCCCCCCCCCCCGGCACATAGTATCAAAGCACAATTCCCTCCCTCCTCCAATTAACAGTCATAAATCACATTCCCCAATTAGCTTGAAGTGTGGGGTTCTTCTCCAGCTCTCCAGCCCGCCAATTCTTTATCAGCTCTGGCTCAATAACCTTGATTTTCATGCTACGTTTTAGTGTTGTTATGTCTAGCTGGACTCTGGAATCTGAAACAAAAAAAGCATCATTGGTAAAACTTTCTGTCAGACCCAGCGCACCACCCACCCTCCAGTAGCCCCGTTACCGGCTCACACAATGGCAACATTGGAGAGGCCCCAACAGCTGATCCGGCGGGTCCGCGTTTTGCGCCGCCATTGCAACCACCGAGATGGGCAACCGGGATTCCTAGAGCGGCAGCTCCGTGTTTTGCACTGCTATTGCAACCACCGAGATGGGAAACCACGATTCCTAGAGCGGCAGCTGATGAGCCCACGTGACCAGCTAGGATGGCTAGTAATTGATATACTTAGATGGCTAGTAACAACAGCACGGACGAAACGCGGCGAACGGAGGGGAGGCTGCTTCGTACTTATGTTTATTGGACTTCCAAGTGTCGCTGGGTCTGTCATTAGTGGACGTTGGAGCAGAGGACTGGACGGTAGAGCAGAGTGTTGCCGGCTTTGTTCATTTCACTTCTATGTGTGGGGCGTGGACTGGGGCAGGAGAGCGCAGCATTGTTAATTAGGTTATTGGTGGGGTGTGGGTTATCAACTGGGGTTGGGCTAGGCGAGGGTGGAGTATGGTCATGGGTGGTAATTGGGGTGTGTGCTCTGGGCGTGGTAGGTGGCTGTATTTAAGGCACTGGAAGGAGGTTACTTCCAGTGCTAACTTAATGTCAACACAGTGCATTAAACTTGTTGATTGTTCAACGTTCCTGTTTCTTGGCTTTTGTGAAGCACTACCAGGACGTTCTTGCAGTAAGTTAGATGGGCCTTATCCACCTGGCGCCATTTACTGGAGTGGGCACAACATCTCTTTGAAGTGTGGACAGACCACCAGAATCTAGCAGTTCTACAAACGCCTGGGCGGTTGTCTCCTAAACACGTGCGTTGGGTGCAATATTTCCAACGTTTCCGATTCCAACTTAAAGTCATTCCAGGGGGGAGAAATTTCCTAGCGGATGCCCTCTCTCGCCTACCGCAATATGATAGTATGAGGGAGGAGGTGGTCCAGGCCATTATGCCCCCTTATAGCGTCGGAGATCTGCATGTAGATTCCTGCGCGAAAACGACATCGTTTGAGGATGAGGTGAGAACAGCTTTATTACAAGATCCTTGGTTGTTGAATAATCCCGGGTTACTTACAAACCGGAATGGTTTAGCATGGTATGGCAATAGACTATATATTCCCCAGGGATTACGAGATCGCGTGTATCACCGTTGTCATGATGCTAAATTAGCCGGCCATTTCGGTTTCCTGAAGACGTTACACCTAGCCAGACGTCAATTTTGGTGGCCTGGAATGAGAAGAGACATTGAAACTTATGTGAAGGGCTGTCACATCTGTGCACAATCAAAGGTAGTACCCAAAAAACCAGTGGGACTGTTACAACCAGTATCTGATCCAAATCAGCCATGGCAGGACATTGGAATGGATTTTATAGTTGACTTACCGGAGGTACAGGGTTACACCATTATATGGACAGTGGTTGACTTGTTTTCAAAACAAGCCCATTTCATACGCTGTAAGGGATTGCCGTTGGCAAGAGGACTGGCCAGAATGTTTTGAACACATACTTATCGTTTGCATGGGGCACCTCGTCAAATTATTTCGGACCGTGGCGTACAATTTACGGCTCAATTCTGGCGTCAGTTCCTTCGATTCATTGGTACTGCTCAAGGTCTCAGCTCTGCGTATCATCCCAGTACCAACGGGGCAGTGGAGTGGGCCAATGCTGCTGTCGAGCGATATCTGAGGAGCTACGTATCCTATCAACAGTCGAATTGGGTGGAATTGGTGCCATTAGCGGACGTCGCATATAATAACGCAGTACATAAGAGCACCGGCCTCACACCATTTCAGGTGGTGTATGGACGCGACTTTGTCCCGATGCCAGAGTGTGGGTCCCAGGAATCCCAGCCTCGTCACCCCAATGAATGGTTTAACCACGTAGGTGAGGTATGGGGTACAGTGAAAAAGGCCCTGATAAAAGCAGAACAAGCAACTAAACACCAGGCGGATAAAACTCGTAGCTTACAGGTTCAGTTTTGGGTGGGGGATCTAGTGTATTTATCGACTAAATATATAAAGTTGCAGGTGCCGTGCAAAAAACTAGCACCAAAGTACATCGGATCCTTCCGCATAGTCCAGATTATTAATCCGGTGACGGTGAAGCTTCATTTACCGAGTTTGCATGATAAGGTGCATCCAGTCTTTCACGTAAGCTTGTTGAAACCTGTAAGGGAGAAACCCCAAGAACAAACCCCAGGGCCCATCACCCGAGGTCGGTATGAAGTACAAGATATCCTGGATTCGCAGGTGAAGGGGGGTAAACTTTATTATCTAATCTTATGGAAGGGATATCCCCTGTCCGATGCCTCCTGGGTGTGGAAGGGGGATGTCTTTGCTCCCGACCTGATTCGTAGATACCATAGGAAATTTCCACGCAAACCTGGGGAGGGGCCGAATAACTCTTCATGTGCATGACAAAAGGCCTTACTCATCTTAGTATGCTTTCTTCCAGGGGGACATGTGGTGAGGGGGGCCGAATATCAGACCCAGCGCACCACCCACCCTCCAGTGGCCCCGTTACCGGCTCACACAATGGCAACATTGGAGAGGCCCCAACAGCTGATCCGGCGGGTCCGCGTTTCGCGCCGCCATTGCAACCACCGAGATGGGCAACCGGGATTCCTAGAGCAGCAGCTCCGTGTTTCGCACTGCTATTGCAACCACCGAGATGGGAAACCGGGATTCCTAGAGCGGCAGCTGATGAGCCCATGTGACCAGCTAGGATGGCTAGTAATTGATATACTTAGATGACTAGTAACAACAGCACGGACGAAACGTGGCGAACGGAGGGGAGGCTGCATCGTACTTATGTTTATTGGACTTCCAAGTGTCGCTGGGTCTGTCATTAGTGGACGTTGGAGCAGAGGACTGGACGGTAAAGCAGAGTGTTTCCGGCTTTGTTCATTTCACTTCTATGTGTGGGGCGTGGACTGGGGCAGGAGAGCGCAGCATTGTTAATTAGGTTATTGGTGGGGTGTGGGTTATCAACTGGGGTTGGGCTAGGCGAGGGTGGAGTATGGTCACGGGTGGTAATTGGGGGGTGCGCTCTGGGCGTGGTAGGTGGCTGTATTTAAGGCACTGGAAGCAGGTTCACTGGAAGTTAGTTTCCAGTGCTAACTTTATGTCAACACAGTGCATTAAACTTGTTGACTGTTCAACATTCCTGTTTCTTGGCTTTTGTGAAGCACTACCAGGATGTTCTTACACTTTCATCTTAATTACAGAGATTCTACCTGTTGTGTCCTGAGCCTGCTGAAGCATTCAGCAGGCTCAGCAATGTTGCAAATGGTCCCGGGCAGACCAAAAGCTGCCTGGGACCAGACTGGCTGTCGCCAGCCTTGCACGCATGCGCAAGGCGCGAAAACAGCCAGCTTCCTATTGGCTGACACTGTCTGGGTTCAGGACTCTATAAATGGCCTGCGTGCCATTTTGCTGTTGCTGGTTGTAAGAAGAGATCAATAAAGAAGCTTGTTTGTTCACCATGTGTCTTTGCTTAATACCTCAACCTTGCAAACATAAAACTACCCGATACTGATTGTTGCAATTTCCCCATCTACAAATGTCCCATTATTAAGGAAGGGCAAAGAACTGCATTTCAGGGCTCTGGATTGGAAGGGACCTTGGAGATCTTCTAGTCCAACCTCCTGCTCAGGCAGGAAACCCTATATTGGGGTCCCCAGTCCCTGGATTGTGGCCTACTATTGGGCTGTGGCCTATTCGCAACCGAGCTACGTGAGCGGCCAGCCATTGTGTGTGTGCAACTTGCACAAGTGGGCTTGCATGCATGGGCATATACAGGTCAACTTACAATCAAGCTGTGTGTGCCAGCTCGCTACTTGTACAAGTCAAGCTGCATGCATGTAGCCCTGTTTTCCCCTCCCCCCAAGTTGCCCTATACCATTTCAGACAAATAATTGTCCAATCGGGAGGCAGATTGTTCCACTGGTTAATTGTTCTAATTGTCAAGAACTTTCTCCTTAGCTGTAGGTTGCTTCTCTCCTTGGTTAGTTTCCATCCGTTGCTTCTTGTCCTGCCCTCAGGCACTTTGGAGAATAGTTTGGCTCCCTCTTATTTGTGGCAGCCCCTGAGATATTGGAACACTGCTATGACGGCGATTTTAGACAATTTTAGTTGAACTGATCTGCCTCTGACCATCAGAAGCAAAAATACCAAATTACAACTGAAATGGCAAAATCCACTCGGCATGAAACCTTGTTGAGGCTGTTGTCATCTCAAAATTTCTGTTGTTTTGTGAGACAGTTAAGTGCCCCATGTTAAGTGAAATACTGCAATTGTTATGTTAGTAATGCAGTTGTTAACTGAATCCCACTGACTTTGCTTGTCAGAAGGTCACAAAAAGGGATCACATGAGCCTGAGACACTGCAGCTGTCATAAATATCAGTTCCCAGGTGCCCTAATTTTGATCATGTGACCACAGGGATGCTGCAACGGTCATGTGAAAAACGGTCCTAAGTCACTTTTTTCAGTGATGTTGTAATTTTCAACAGTTATTAAATGAACTTTTGTAAGTCGAGGACTGCTTCTATTGGTTGTTGCATGCTGCCCAGTCTTTTTGGGGTGGGGCAGCTATAATATATTCATCTTCATAATAGGAATGCCAGTGCATTTGAAAGATTGTATTTTGACTGACTGTTGCTTCAGATACCCCTTGGCGCCAGAGCACCCCTATCCAGCTCAACAACTCAGCTGCTACACTGCCGTATCACATTTTCTGAAGAATGCGCAGGACTACGGGGTGGACCCGAAACGGATCGTGCTGGCTGGCGACAGCAGCGGAGGCACACTTGTTGCCAGCACTGCTCAGCAACTTCTGATGACAAAGGACCTGCCACAGCCCCGGACCCACATACTAATCTATCCTTTCCTACAAGGCCTGGATTTAAATTTACCTTCTTACCAGCAAAACCAGTCTATTCCTCTCTTAGTCAAGAAAGAGGCTGTTTATATGGACTACGTAAGACATTGGGGGTTTGGCTGGGAAAACTATTGCTTAAGGCTATGAATTGGTGTTAGAACCTCAGAGTTAGTTTTGTTTCAGCAAAATCAATCAACTTAATAAACAGTAAGATTTTTGGAAACAGAATGAAGCTGGAGTTTTATTTGGATTCTCGAGCTGAATATTGACACACTGCTATCATGTCACCCCTAGTCCTTATTTTCATTAAACTAGACATACCTAATTCCTGCAACTGTTCTTCATATGTTTTAACCTCCAGTCCCCTAATCATCTTTGTTGCTCTTCTCTGCACTCTTTCTAGAATCTCAAAATCTTTTTTGTACCATGGCAACCAAAACTGGATGCAGTATTCCAAGTGTGGTCTTACCAAGGCATTGGTAATGGGCAACCGGGATTCCTAGAGCGGCAGCTGATGAGCCCATGTGACCAGCTAGGATGGCTAGTAATTGATATACTTAGATGACTAGTAACAACAGCACGGACGAAACGTGGTGAACGGAAGGGAGGCTGCTTCGTACTTATGTTTATTGGACTTCCAAGTGTCGCTGGGTCTGTCATTAGTGGACGTTGGAGCAGAGGACTGGACGGTAGAGCAGAGTGTTGCCGGCTTTGTTCATTTCACTTCTATGTGTGGGGCGTGGACTGGGGCAGGAGAGCGCAGCATTGTTAATTAGGTTATTGGTGGGGTGTGGGTTATCAACTGGGGTTGAGCGAGGCGAGGGTGGAGTATGGTCGTGGGTGGTAATTAGGGTGTGTGCTCTGGGCGTGGTAGGTGGCTGTATTTAAGGCACTGGAAGGAGGTTACTTCCAGTGCTAACTTTATGTCAACACAGTGCATTAAACTTGTTGATTGTTCAACGTTCCTGTTTCTTGGCTTTTGTGAAGCACTACCAGGACGTTCTTACACTTTCATCTTAATTACAGAGATTCTACCTGTTGTGTCCTGAGCCTGCTGAAGCATTCAGCAGGCTCAGCAATGTTGCAAACGGTCCCGGGAAGACCAAAAGCTGCCTGGGACTAGACTGGCTGTCACCAGCCTTGCACGCATGCGCAAGGCGCGAAAACAGCCAGCTTCCTATTGGCTGACACTGTCTGGGTTCAGGACTCTACAAATGGCCTGCGTGCCATTTTGCTGCTGCTGGTTGTAAGAAGAGATCAATAAAGAAGCTTGTTTGTTCACCATGTGTCTTTGCTTAATACCTCAACCTTGCAAACATAAAACTACCCGATACTGATTGTTGCAATTTCCCCATCTACAAATGTCCCATTATTAAGGAAGGGCAAAGAACTGCATTTCAGGGCTCTGGATTGGAAGGGACCTTGGAGGTCTTCTAGTCCAACCTCCTGCTCAGGCAGGAAACCCTATATTGGGGTCCCCAGTCCCTGAACTGTGGCCTACTATTGGGCTGTGGCCTATTCGCAACCGAGCCACATGAGCGGCCAGCCATTGTGTGTGTGCAGCTTGCGCAAGGGGGCTTGCATGCATGGGCATATACAGGTCAACTTACAATCAAGCTGTGTGTGCCAGCCCGCTACTTGTACAAGTCAAGCTGCATGCATGTAGCCCTGTTTCCCCCTCCCCCCAAGCTGCCCTATACCATTTCAGACAAATAATTGTCCAATCGGGAGGCAAATTGTTCCACTGGTTAATTGTTCTAATTGTCAAGAAGTTTCTCCTTAGTTCTACGTTGCTTCTCTCCTTTGTTAGTTTCCATCCGTTGCTTCTTGTCCTGCCCTCAGGCACTTTGGAGAATAGTTTGACTCCCTCTTATTTGTGGCAGCCCCTGAGATATTGGAACACTGCTATGATGGCTATTTTAGACAATTTTAGTTGAACTGATCTGCCTCTGACCATCAGAAGCAAAAATACCAAATTACAACGCAAATGGCAAAATCCACTCGGCATGAAACCTTGTTGAGGCTGTTGTCATCTCAAAATCCGTGTAAAGTCATTTTTCTGTGTCAGGGAACGTGGTGCCCAGAAGCTCACCCAGATTACAGTGTGCCTCTGAAAGCCATAATTAAGGAATACAGATAAATGAACCTCCTCATTTAATCTGTGGGGTGATCATAAAGTAAACTCAACCGATCTTGGATGATGTAACCCTCAAGAGAAAGACTTTTGAAAGAGATCTGTTTGTTCAGAACTTGTTGGTCCAGTTAAATAGTGAATAAAAAAAATGATCAGTTGACTGATCATACCTGTTGAAATGGTATAAGAGAAGGCATCGAGGTGTACGTGTCACCTATTGTTAAAAGAACTACAGGGCAATATAGAGCTCACGGACCAAGAAGAAAGCAAATTAAGCTTTAAGACAATTTTCTTTGGCCAGATAGGGGAAAAGAAATCCCATCTCTGATCTCAGGACCTTTCCACCATGGAAACGATATTGGGCCAAACCCTGTGGATGTTGGTATTTTACTTTTGCATTTCAATCACGTTGTTATTCCTCGGGTGGATCCTTTACTTTAATATCATCGGCATGCATATCCCGCCAGGAATCAGCCAGGGGAGAAAACTGCGCCTTCTCTATTTGTTTGTAAGAATTCTTTTCGGACTGGTAAGTCTCTGCCTTTGGACTCTAGCTTTGCTTTCAGTTGGTTCGGCTGAATGGCACAGTCCTACACTTGGTGTACCTGAGGATGCACAAGCAAGCTCAGAGAGCACCAAGGACCCCTCCTTTCAACCCTGAGCTCCAAATAGTCTCTTTTATTAGAACTCGCTCTGGATAGCATCTAAACCAGTGGTTCTCAACGTTTGTGTGACAGCGACCCCCATCACACAAACGTGCTGCGCATGCGCAGTGCGCATGCGCGGCGGCACCCCCTGAGGGGGGAAAATGGTGGATCGCCTTCTTTGGTGACCCCCGTAAAATGGACGATCGACCCCAAATGGGTCGCGACCCATAGGTTGAGAACCGCTGATCTAAACAGATCCTTTGTGTGTTATTCTTTGGTTTCTTTCTTGTCTTTCCCCTGTGCAGGCCAGGATTCTGGATAAACTTGGCATCTGCCATGAATTTTTCATATGGAGGCTCCTTTGGAATGGAATACATCCCAGGAAACCATCTGACTTGATTGTCAAGGAAATGCTTTTTGACAGAGTGCCGGTGATGGTCTGTTGTCCCAAAAGAGCAAGTCCAGAGAACAGACGAGGACTTGTCTGGATCCATGGAGGAGCAGGCTTGTTTGGAAGCCCCCGTAGGTTTTCCAAATAATTGTTTGATTGATATGAAAGAAGGACGGACAAATGTTTGGCTTAAGGCAGTGATGGCGAACCTATGGCACGTGTGCCAGAGGCGGCACTTAGCGCCCTCTCTGTGGCACACTTGCCGCCATCGTCAGCTTGCACAGGTCCATTAGGCCGCCGCTGGCACCCAGAGCGGCAACCCCACCCAGCACAAAGGAGGTGAAGCAGCTGGCTAGCAAACTCAAGTAGAGGTGGTAGAGCACGCCCCCATGCGTCGCTGGCCTGTGTGCGGGGGCTGATGGTATCAGGCAGCAGCCGCCCCTGTCTCGCCTTGCCCTGCAGCAATGGCACCCCCGCCCTACCCCTGCCTCACCCCTCAGGACGAACCTCCTGCCAACGCCCCATCCACCAGAGACCCCCTGGATCTCCCCCAATTCTGCCAGCCCCCACAGGCATCCCCCCACAAGCAACATCAAAATGGCCACACCCACCCCAGCCATGCCCACTCAATCTGCCATGACCACAGCAACCACACCCACCCAGTGGGCTACGCCTACCCCCAATGCAGCCTTGGCACTTTGCGATGAATAAGTCGGTTTTGGATTGTGGTTTGGGCACTCGGTCTCTAAAAGGTTTGCCATCCCTGGCCTAAGAGGTACCCTGATTCTTCTGCAGCACGCCAAGGACCAAAGGGGGAAAATGCATGTGCTCAGATAAAAACATACAAGTTAGGGGTGGGAGAAATGGGACATTCTCATCTGAACATCAATTCAAACAATTCTTTGTGATATTTCAGGATCCCACGAAAGGCTGTGCCACTTCATTGCCCGGCAAAGTGACACTGTGATCGCATGCATCGGGTAAGTGAGCTCAAGCTGACTTGTGTCACAGAAGACATAAAAGCCAACTGCCATAACCTCTCTCTCTCTCTAGACCAGAGGTTCTCAAAGGGGTCGCCTAAGACCATCGGAAAACACATATTTCCGATGGTCATAGGAACCTAGATACCGCTCCTCTATCCATCTCCGCACAGCTTCGAGCTGGGGGCCGTTGCAGTGCCAGATTCGTTTCTGTCGAGCATCTCCTAAGGGAGGCTGCACTGCTTCGCAGTCCTTTCCACGGAGGAAGCTGAATTAAGCTCTGCCAGTGCTGTCACCCTCTTGCCTCTTGCTCTCTCTCTCTCGCTCCCTCCCTCTCCCCGTCTGGGCGCTTTTCCAACCAGGCTGGGCGAAGTCTAGTCCTAGACTTAGAACAGTTCATTTAGTGACTGTCCAAAGTTACAATATTTAAGAACACAGCCCCAAACCTCTTATGCAAACAGAATGCATCCTGTCAGTTGTAGGACAAATAACATGAGCAAGCATTTTATTTCCTCCCTGGATACAATTCCTGCAGCTGCAGTAAAAACAGCAAAAATAGAAAAAAAAAAAGAGAATGTGCATTTCATTAATGGAGAACAAAGCAACTGGGAGTAACTCAGACTTAAGAGGAAAATACTGTAATAGGCTCAAAATAAATAAAAATAAAAATATAGTTGAGACTGAGCGAAGCAAACTGCCAGAAAGTGGATTTTACTACAGAAGCCAGACAGAGAAGTGATTCAGCAATGACTTCTGGACTAGCTAGTAAAAATCACCTAAATGCATGGTACAATTTATACTCTTTTTCCTATTTTAAGTTTTGATGAGATTTATAAGAAGTTTGTTCTTCTTAATTTCCTAGCTTGGTTTTTTTCCCTTTCAGCAGGATTGATTAATCCTATGACCCAGGGAAGGAAATAACTTGTTGATGAGGTTTTTGTGTATCTAGGTTAATCTTGTTGTAGGCGCTGGTGTGTCTGGGGTTAATCCTGTTATTGGTTTCTATGTGTATATAGGGCAGTGGTGGCGAACCTATGGCACGGGTGCCAGAGGCGGCACACAGAGCCCTCTCTGTGGGCATGCGTTCTATCGCCCGAGTCCTAGGCCTTCAGCTGGGTTTTATAAAACCTTTTCGCTTTAGGCCTCTGCTGCCATGTGCAAAAAAAAAAAAGGTTCAGTCAATTTCAGCTTCTTGCAGGAAAAAAAAAGATCTTGCAAAGTTGGAATTGCTTGATTGAACTTTTTAGTCCCACCCAGTCTTCCGTTACCACCGCAGCCACACCCAGCCAATGGGCCACACCCACCCGGCACTCAACGATGGATAAGTGGGTTTTGGGTTGCAGTTTGGGCACTCGGTCTCTAAAAGGTTCGCCATCACTGAGATAGGGCAAACCTGTCAGCTTTCTTTTGGTTTGTTCAAGGCTAGTGCTTATCACAGGTGGGGGAGGAAGAGAGAGGAGAGGAGAGGGGAGAGAGAAAGAGAGAGAGAGAGAGAGAGAGAGAGAGAGGGAGAGAGAGAGAGAGAGAGAGAGAGAGACTCTTCTCTGGTACTTTTGTTTTTTGGCTTGACTTTTCTAAGAGAGGGAAATGGATGTTTCTTTTGGAGCAGCCTTTCGTATTTGTAATAGTTGGTTTCTGGGCCTAGGCTTTCTACCTCTTTTCCTATTGTTCCTGCCTGTTTAATATTTCCCAAAGGTATTTCTTTTTCATGGGTATCTAGATGCTAACTTCTAATTATTGATTGAATCAATGATCCATCACAGCCATGGAGCAAGTTTCAGATTAACTCTGGAGTTCAGAGATCTCAAACCAGGAGTGGGGAACCTTGGCTCTTTGATGACTCGTGGACTTCAACTCCCAGAATTCCTGAGCCAGCCTGGCTCAGCTTGGAAACCTCTCCCTTTCCCCTCAGCATGGCTGCCTCAGGAATTCTGGGAGTTGAAGTCCACCCGTCATAAAAGAGCCCAGGTTGCCCTCCCCTGTCTTAAACGGTTGCTCCGCGGGGATTGCATCCCACGAGGGAAGCCGAGCGAGGGATTTCCTTTGGAAACAGGCCTTTGTAAGTCTAATCAGACAGGCTAAAGCTGACAGCTGCTCTTTACTAAACTCCCCCCCCCCAAAAGCAACGTTGCAAAAAGAGAAACCAGTGAAGGAGCCAAACGTTTTCCTTCAACCTTCTCCAGAGGAAAGAGGAACGCGACATCCGCCAGGTGTTTTTTCTCCAAATTGGCACCCAAAGCAAAGGGAAAAAACTGCTGCGGAGTTTTGAAAAACTGCCAGGGCTGCTGCAACCCTACCCAGAACAAAGGGTCCCCTGCAGCCCAGCCTCATCCTGCACAGACACCGCGACGCCCGGCCACTTACTTGTCCAAGATGAAGTACAGATCGAAGCCCCGTAGCAGGCGGCGCCCCTCTCCTCTTGCTGCCTCCCTCGCCCATCCCAGGGGACCATCAGGGTGTTCAGAAAGGAGGGGAAAAGGCTGTCCGGAGGTGAGGTTTTTGGGTGTTTTTTTTTCACATTTCCCTTCTGCTCTGCTTTCTCTCTGGTCCGTTTTCAGGGCACCTCTGCCTTGCGCTTCCAGCGCAGTGCAGCCACTGTCAGCCAGGCGATTGGCTATTTCCAGTTCCTGTTGCTTTGCTTTGCCCCAGATTTGGGGCCCCCTCCCCGCAAAGGAAAGAGCCGAAATCCAGGGCTGACAGCCCTGCAGCTCCAGCCGTCTCTCGTTCAGGCTGGTGCGGTGCTGCCGCCGGTTCAGCTAATTCCCCTCCCCCCACTACCACTTCTAGGATGGTTGCGTACCACCTGCCAGGTGCCCATGTACCACAGGTGGTACGCGTTTCACCAGCTGAAAAGCCCTGTGCTGAAATACTGACAGCCACAAGGAACCAACAAGGATGCTGCGGGTTACTTCAGAGTAGTTTACAGAATAACAGCTAGTCCTCGACTTACAATCACAACTGAGCCCAAACTTCTGTTGTTTTGTGAGACAGTTGTTAAGTGCCCCATTTTATGTCTTAACATAAAATGCCACAG